>NC_134357.1:494286095-494503595 GCF_048569485.1 Anomaloglossus baeobatrachus
TATCTATCCCTCTATCTATCCCTCTATCTATCCCTCTATCTATCCATCCTTCTATCTATCCCTCTGTCTATCTATCTATCTATTCTATCTACATATCAAATGACTTTTTTTTTTTTTCTTCAATGTGCTTTATTGCATTGAATGCAATAAAGCACATATGAACCCGCACGCGGCAATACCGCGAACAATACCGCGGCAAACCGCATGCGGTTTTCGGGTGCGGTTTGCCGCGGTTTTTTACCGCAGGTGCGGTAATCTTTGAATACCTGCGGAATTTTCTTGAGAAAATTCCATTTTCCAGTGCGCACAGGGCCTAAGTTGAAAACTACACAATTAAAAAATGTCATCAAATTACCAATTTCGGTACATTATATTATATGGGGTGCATTATACATGGAGGACTACGGGGGTGCATTATACATGGAGCACCATGGAGGTATGATATACATGGAGAACTATGGAGGGTGCATTATAATACATGTAGGACTATAAGGGTGCATTATATTATATGAAGTGCATTATAATACGTGGGGGGCTATAGGTATAGGGTGCATTAAAATACATGGAGGGCTATGGGGGTGCATTATACATGGAGTACTATGGAGGGTGTATTATCATACATGGAGGATTGTGGAGGGTGCATTATATTATATGGAGTGCATTATACATGGAGGACTATGGGGGTGCATAATACATGGAGGTCTATCAGGATGCATTATAATACATGGAGGACTACGGGGTGCATTATACATGGAGGACCATGGGGATATGATATACATGGAGAACTATGGAGGGTGCATTATAATACATGGAGGACTACATATAAGGGTGCATTATATTATATGAGGTGCATTATAATACGTGGGGGGCTATAGGGTGCATTATAATACATGGATGGCTATGGGGGTGCATTAAACATGGAGAACTATGGAGGACTATGGGGGTGCAATATACATGGAGTACTATGAAGGGTGTATTATCATACATGGAGGATTGTGGAGGGTGCATTATATTATATGGGGTGCATTATAATGGAGGACTATGGGGGTTCATTATACATGGAGTATTATGCAGGGTGCATTATAATACATGAAGCACAGTGGAGGGTGCATTATAATACATGGAAAACTATGGAAGGTGCATTATAATACATGGAGGACTATAAGGGTACATTATAATATGTGGGGGGCTATAGGGTGCATGATAATACTTGGAGGGCTATGGGGGTGCATTATACATGGAGTACTATGGGGGTGCATTAAACATGGAGTACTATGAAGGGTGCATTATCATACATGAAGGATTGTGCAGGGTGCATTATATTATATAGGGTGCATTATAATACATGCAGGACTATGGGTGTGCATTATACATGGAGGACTATGAGAGTACAATATACATGGAGGACTATGAGGGTGCATCAGAATACATGGAATACTATGAAGTGTGCAGTTTAATAGATGGAAGACTATGGGATTGCATTTATATTATATGGGGGCTTATGAGGGTGCATTATACATGGAGCACTATGGAAGGTGCATTAGAATACATGGAGGACTATGAAGGGTACATTATAATATATGGAGGACTGTGGAGGTTGCATTATATAATACATTGATAACTATGGAGGGTACATTATAATATACGGAGGACTATGAGTGGGCACTATATTATATGGGTGACTATTGGATGCATTACAATACATGTAGGACTATGGGGGTACATTATACATGGAGACTGTGGAGGGTGTATTATAATACATGGATAGAGATGGGCAGAATCGCAGATATACCTGAGATCGGCGGATCCAACCGGATTTAAAAAAAAACAAAAACCTGGTTTGGGCCGGATATCTGGCCGGACACTGGCCCCCATATGAGTCTATGGGGACCCAAATCAGGTGCTTAAGAGTGATTGTAGAAGGAATAGGGGTATCGGAACAGGCGCGTTATATTCACAGAGTCTCTCGTGCGGCTCTAACACTACTTTCAGGGCCACTCATTGACCTCATGCATATGCACTGCTTCCCCTGCCCACTGGCAGTCCTCGCATCTCTGGTTGCAGTCAGATGCGCCCTCACCCTGTGTGACCGCGTTTTTGACAGCTTTCAATCAGAGATACTGTATGTGTGCGTCTCTATTGCTGTAAAAATAAATAAAATTTGGGCAGGGTCCCCCCACATTATGATACCCAGCGCAGATAAAGCATACAGCTACAAGGCTGCAGCCTCCAGCTGTACGCTTAACTTGTCTGTGTATCCGATTGAGGGACCACGTGTCTTTTAAAAAAAAAAAAATATTTAAACAATGAAAAGAATCTGGCGTTCGGTCCCGTCCCCCCCAATTTTGATACCCAGCCATGATAAAGCTGACAGCTGGGAACTGCAATTCTCAGCCTGGGGATACCCAGGCTTATTGTCCCCTCGCAGTCTAAAAATAGCAGCTTTCAGCTGCCCAGGATTGTCACATCCATTAGATGCAAAAATCCCAGCACTTTACCCGGCTCATCCCGATTGCCCTGGTACAGTGGCAGTCAAGGTAATAAAAGGTTAACAGCTCAAACCTGCCACTAAACCCAAGATTAGTAATGGGAGGTGTCTGAGACTCCCCCATTGCTAGTTTGTAAGTGAAAAGAAATAAAGGATTTTTTCAGTGTTTGTGTTTATTTGAAATAAAGTACAAAAAAAAATCATCCTCTTTCACCCCTTTATTAACCCCCAAAACACCTAGGTCTGGCGTAATCCACACAAGGTCTCACTATGATTCCAGCTCTGCTACATCTGAAGTGACAGCACACAGGCATAGAACATGACCGCCCTCTGTGAGCTTCAGGGAGAGAAGCAGCTGCAGTGGTGACATCACTCAGTTTACTTTACAGCGGTTACAGCTGAAGGAGATTCCCATGGTCCTCCAAGTGATCGCAGGTGACCTGACCTCAGATGGCCTCATTGATCTGAGTAACTTCACCTCAGATCATGTTATCATAATTTATATTCCTGTAGATAGGATATAAGGCTGTGTGCACATGTTGCAGATTTGGTTCAGAAATATTCTGTTTGAAATCTGTACCTTCTGCCAGAAAAACGCACCAAAAAAAATGCACGTTATTCTGCGTTTTAATGTCATGCATTATTTTTTTTTTACTGAAGTCAGTGGGTGCAAGGGCTAAAAAAATGCAGGAAAAAAACAATTGACATACTGCAGATTTTTATTCTGCACCAAATCTGCAAGCAAAAAATAAGCAATGTGCGCACAGCACTTCAGAATTCTCATTGACTTTGCTGGCAGCTAGACCTGCAGATTTGGGTCATAATCTGCACCAAACCTGCATCAAAAAATGTGCACACCAAGCCTTATAGTTATTACATTCGTGCACATACGAGGCGGTATTATAGTAGTTATATTCTTCTACATATGGGCAGTATTATAGTAGTTATATTCTTGTACATAGGGGGCAGTATTCTAGTAGTTATATTCTTGTACATAGGGGCAGTATTATAGTAGTTATATTCTTGCACATAGGAGGCAGTATTATAGTAGTTATATTCTTGCACATAGGGAGCAGTATTATAGTAGTTATATTCCTGTATTATAGTCGTTATATTCTTGTATATAGGAGCAGTATTATAATAGTTATAGCCTTATACATAGGGGCAGTATTATAGTAGTTATATTCCTGTACATAGGGGCAGTATTATAGTAGTTATATTCCTGTACATAGGGGCAGTATTATAGCAGTTATATTCCTGTACATAGGGGCAGCATTATAGCAGTTATATTCTTGTACATAGGGGCAGTATTATAGTAGTTATATTCTTGTACATAGGGGCAGTATTATAGTAGTTATATTCTTGTACATAGAGGCAGTATTATAGTAGTTATATTCTTGTACTTAGGAGCAGTATTATAGTAGTTATATTCCTGTACATAGGGGCATTATTATAGCAGTTATATTCCTGTACATAGGGGCAGTATTATAGTAAACAAGATAAATAACTCCAGCACTCTTGTGGTATCCAGTAAAATTGTAAAAAAAAGTCTTTATTCAAAATTCATTAAAAATCCAGCACAAGGGACAGGAGAATGTACAGTGACGCATTTCGAGCATGTAGTGTGCTCTTAATCTTAGCAATTGACATATGATACAATGCCAGCTCCCCATCATATGTTGTGCACAGGCTAAGGAAAGACGTTTCAAGACTATTCATCAGTCCAATTAAAATCCATGTTGACATGCAGAAAAAGAATTGACTACTTAGTCGTAATAGCACAATACATAGTGATGCAACTTAAATAGTGAAACATTTTTAATTATTCACTTAGTTATGTTGCACTACTATTCATTTGTAGTAATATTCATACATTCATTCCTACATTGTATCAGGCCCCAGGTTTATGTAAAATCTTACATGAACATGAGTATTAAATGTATCTCTCGTTGGGGTCCAACACATGTGAGTAATCTGTCTCTGAGTACATCCAGCAATAATGGTAAAAATAAAAACCAACGATACTTGGATTCCACTTATAACTACTGTACACTAAAAACATCACACCAATATATGAGCTGAACAATAAATGAACCTGCAGCAAGGGAACTATATTTCTTTATCACTCTAAAATGGTGTATAAAGGCAGACATGAATCGTATTTTTCGTTTTATAAGACGCACCCCAAATTTAGAGATAAATAAAGTTGAAAAAATTTAGGTCTGTCTGATACTCCGGTGTTGTCTTACCAGAGGGGGGCGGTAGCAGTGGTGGAGTGGAGGGGCGGTGGTGCTGGTGGGGTCTGTACTGGCAGCGGTGGGTCTGTACTGGCAGCGGAAGCTGTAGTGTCTGTGTGGAGCAGGCCGGTGTGGCACGTGCCCCAGGTGCTCTGTCGGTGGTCCAGGCTTCAAAGAAATGGCGCCCGGAGCCGTGTGTTCGCAGATGGAGCTCTCAGCCAAGAGCTCCATCTGCGCACACGCTGACTCCAGGCGTCATAATTTGAAGCCAGAGCATCTGGGACATCTGCCGCACAGCCACCGTAGCTTTCGCTGCCAGCACAGCCAATGCAGCCTGTACAGCCAGCCGGCTGCCCATATAGAGAGGAAGCCAGCCGCCTGCCCGTACAGAGACAGCTATCCGTGAACCCATACAAAGAGGCAGCCGGCCTCCCCTACAGAGAGGCAGCCAGTCGGCCTCCCCTACAGAGAGGCTGCCAGTCGGCCTCCCCTGTAGGAGGGGCAGCCAGTCGGCCTCTCCTACAGAGGGGCAGCCAGTCGGCCTCCCCTACAGAGGGGCAGCCAGTCGGCCTCCCCTACAGAGGGGCAGCCAGCCGGGAACCCATACAAAGAGGCAGCCAGCCGGCCTCCCCTACAGAGGGGCAGCCAGCCGGCCTCCCCTACAGAGAGGCAGCCAGCCGGCCGCCCGCACAGAGAGGCAGCCAGCCGGCCGCCCGCACAGAGAGGCAGCCAGCCGGCCGCCCGAACAGAGAGGCAGCCAGCCGGCCGACCGCACAGAGAGGCAGCCAGCCGGCCGCCCGCACAGAGAGGCAGCCAGCCGGCCGCCCGCACAGAGAGGCAGCCAGCCGGCCGCCCGCACAGAGAGGCAGCTAGCTGCCCACACTTACTGCCCCCGACGCCAATTCTCCACCTCCCGGTAAATTATATTCGGATTTTAAGACGCACCCCTCATTTTCCTCCCAAATTTTTGGGAAGAAAAGTGCATCTTACAATCCAAAAAATATGGTATCATTAGTGCTTGCACCATAAGATAAATTGGAGTAATGTGCGGAATGTGTAATATTGCATTTGGGTCATCATGAATATTTTTGGGGGATCATCCTTTAATTTCTTAACCTGATCCACCCGTTCTCATACACAACAAACACTGCATGAAGGGGCTGTGTGAAGGCAATTGTGCTGGTGTGGATGTGGGTGATGGGGTCACTCAGCTCATAAAATGACACCTTTCCAGCATCATAATTAAGATCTATTCTGATTTGTTCACACACAATTGTGTGATCTATTTTGCTTTCTCTACCATTGTGTCTTATAGAGTATTTGTCACCATCCCTCCGTAGACCCAAAGATTTCATATTGTTGCCAATAAAAGATTTGGGCCCTCTCCTCTCCACATTGGCATAAGCTACACCAACTCTCCACCCCCCTGACTTGCAAGTATCCATATCCCAGTAATGTCGACCTGACGTAAAACTCCTGGTGCTTAATATTTTGGCATTATCAAATCTTTCAGGTGTTTCCGGACGGTTCTGGTGGACTTCTGCACACGATACAGTTTTCAGGTCTCCAGACACACAGATATTGTTGGAAGCAGAGTTGATGTCTAACCATATCTCAGTAGCTTTGTTAGCTGGGAAATATTTTGTCTGGCCCACACCATCCATGATTTCAGACAAACCCATGTCTATCATCTTTAACACCCAACTCTCATCGATGTCTCCAGAATTGGTGATTTTATCAACTCTCTCATACAAGTCCGTCATCTTAAGGTCAGCAAAGTAATTTCCGTCAGTTTTTTGGTCATGTAAGAGATTTAGTGGATCGGCCGAGTTGCACAATTTCTCCATATGACGCATCTTCCTGGACAGTTCCATCCTTTTTCCGTCCAGTTGGCGGTTCAGATCGGAGATTGAGAGTGATGTCTTCTCTTTCTGCCTGGCAATCTCACCCAGGACTCTGTTAGTTATGACATCCAGCTGTCTACTGATTTCCTTAAATGTGATGTTAACAAATTCTGTTAAAGTTGATGATTTTGCCGTCCTGTCCTCATTGTGCGTCTGAAGATTTTGGATCTTTTCATCAACTTCATCCCTCATTAAAGTTCCTTTTGCTATTAAACTTCTCAGTTTGTCCATTTTCTTCCCAGATGCTTCATTGATATTGATCACCTGGTGTTCTCTGTGTTCCCCATTCAGTAAGCACGAAACACAGATACAAGACTTTTCATCACAGCAATAATATACGAGGGCTTTCTGGTGAGAGGGACATTTCTTCATCCTTAGGGAGCAAGAGGGCTCCATCAAGACATGTTCTTGAGACTTGCTGTGGACTCTCAAGTGGTTCTCACAGAGTGAAACCTCACAATTCAGGCAGCATATAACAGCGGGCACAGGCGCGTGTATACAGCTAGAGCAGAATATTTCCGTCTCCGGTTGTGCTGGTTGAGTAGAATGGTAGGTTTCGGCTATGTTACATAGCTTTAGGTTGCTTTGCAATGCAGGACGCTTCAGATATTCTCTTCTGCAGTCAGGACAGCTATAAAGTTCTGTCTCCTCCTGTGATTCCAAAACCCGATCAATGCAGACCCGGCAGAAGTTGTGCCCACACGTCAGCAATACCGGATCCGAGAAGATGCTTAAGCAGATAGAACACGTTAGCTCGTCTTTCAGGGCTGCAAACGCCATTGTAGAAAACAGGGTAGTAATCTTGGTGAGGCGGGTCCTAGTTGGTTTGTTCATGAACACGTCATTCTAAGGCCTCTATTAACTCTTTGTTCACCTGAGTGTCTTCACTTCTCGAAAACATTGATATATGGAATTTTACCTTGATTTGGAGAAGTACACAACATCAAAATATACCTGAAGTAAACCATATTAAAAAAAAAAAATTGTGTATGTATAACACACAGACATATTACAGTACTGTTCAAAATCTTTAGGCTGGTGTGGGGAAAAATGATGCAAAGTAAGAATGTGTTAATAGTTTATTTTTTAGCAACAAAATGCAAGGTGGGTGTATTAAAGGCAACTTGTCACCAGTTTTTTCACTATTAAACTAAAAGAATCCCCTTCTGCAGCTCCTGGGCTGCATTCTATGAAGGTGCACCTTGGCCCTGACTCCCCTTGAAGACCCCAAAAATAACTTTTTATAAAACATGACCGTTAGGTATACTAATTACCTGTGTGGCTCAGATGGGCATGCTCATTTTCTGCTCCTGTCCCCCCTCCTGCCGCTGTTCGCCGTCCTGCCCACTTGATTGACGTGATGACGCCTCCGTCATCATCCACGTTGCTCTTTCAAATCTCGCGCCTGTGCAGTTATGTCCGCTCGTGCAGGCGAAGTTCGCTCTGCCATATCGCGCGAGCAGAACAGAAAGCATAGCTGCCCTCGGGCGTGCTGGTGAGCTAAATGTGCAGGCACGAGGATTAGGTCGGATACGAGGATGACGCAGTGACCCCATGTGTGGAGCCCCGAGGCTCGGTGTCGGTGCAGCGGCGCATTACCTTCAGAGAATCCACGCGGCTGGATCTTGTCACAGGTAGGAAATCCTCTATTTTGATTGTCGTGACGCCACTCTCAGAATTGCGGTCAGTGGAGACCGCCACTGCAGGTTAGGGGTGCCTGGGGCTGATAGTAGGTGCAGTCAGTTGTAATAGCCTCCTGAGAGTGAGGCATGCCCCAGGGTCCCATGTAGGTGTGTGGAACTACAAGTCGCAGAATGACTCACACGCACAAGCAGGATGTCTTTCAGGGGTTTTTACTCACTGATGGTGGCTGGGTGAGTAACCCGGGCGTAGCTGGGATGAACCAGGCTGGAACCAGGTGTCCTTCAGGCTGACTGGTGAGGGTGGCTACCAACTCGCCTTCCTTAGCCCGTTGTGTTTTGGGGTAACCCCTGCTTGAAGCCCTGCTGGGGTCGCCCAGGGAAGTTGCTGGTGCCTCTCTCCCCTTCTTTTGGCCCGTTTGCTTGTAGCCTGGACCAGGTCACTCCGGCTGCTTGCCTCCTGTGAGCTATGGGCCCTCACTTTGGCTACGTGGCTGCGGACTCTGTGGTGTTGTCTTGGGGGTGTAAAGTGCCCCCTCATGCAGGTTTGACAAAGGACAGGTGGATCTATCCCTGCACCGGGACCTGTTACCCGTTTGGGCCTGGTATCTCCCTGACAGTCTCCTTACTCTCCACTCCGTTGCTCTCTCTTTAGTCGTGGGTGGATTTCGGGCAGCACTACCAGGTGACCGATCTCCCCCGTCGGTAGTCACTGCGCGTACGTTGTCAGAATTGTGTAGAGCTACAGGGTCTGCTTCTGCCCTCCCTGAACTTCACCACTCAACTGTCTTCGGCTCACTCTTCCCTCCTCTCCTGTTCTTGCCTACGTCACCTAGCAACCAGGCTCTCTACCACACCCCTCGAGTGGAGATGGAGGCTTCGCCCCCTCCTGGGATCCCCAGGGGTCCTCTCAAAGGTAAATGTGTGAGACCTGATCACTATGCGCCTGTGTAGTCACACCTCGGTCAGCCTTCTGGATTACCTGTTTTGTACTGTCCCCAGCATGGGTGCAGTACTCAGTGGTGCCTGACCAGGTCAGGGGCGCCACATTCCCCCTTAGTTATCACCAGCACGTCCTCGGGCTGCAAGACAACATTTTAAAATGCGTAAAACAGTAAAACATGGTAAAGCGTTTTAAAACCATCAGGTACCATACATCACCACCCTCCACCCACAAGTCCGTTAACCCACCCTAAACCCTCTCAGGCGGCAGGTCACCGGTTTCTTTTGGTAACCAGGTCTGGGCCATCAGCTTCCCCAGACCTTTCTTCCCATCTGCCTCTCCCGTTGGCCGCGCCTTCAGCCACTTCTGGCAGGATGTAAAGGCGGCTTTCATGGTCTGGTGGTTTCAGGGTATACCTGGCCTGGTGGAGCCGCGCCTTCAGCTTCTTCTGGCAGGATGCAGAGGCGGCCTCCACAGTTGGTGCTGACCAGGTACCCTCTTTGTGGTGGAGAGCCAGGCCCCATAAACAGGCGTGCTCCCTGGTAGTGGTTGTACCTCTGGGGTAACTATAAACACTGCGAGAGTTTGTGGCTATAGACAGTTCATAGCCTATGGTCCATACACGAGGTGCAAAAGGATTTTCTCACATCAGTTCATGTGGGCACATTTCTTAAACTTTTCTATAACGTTGCAAACTTCAAACTTTAACTTGCTGTACTTTCGTATTTAACTTTACTTTTGTTTACCAGGGCTCTTGCCTATTGGGCTTTGGCACCTGTCGTCATCATCTGTTGTAGAGATAGCAGGATCTCTGTAGGGGTTCCTGGTACATGGTATGACATCCAGTGCGTACCACCCTCTTTCTCCTTGATGTTTTGTGAACTCGACCAAATCTCCCTTCCGTAGGTCTCTTCCTGGGTGTCCTCTGGGCAAATGGGCTCTAACGTCTCTCCTGCTTACAAATATGCCCTCCTTTACACCAGATGCTACTATAAAGCCATATCCAGACCTTAGACTGAAGTCTTCTACAACTCCTCGACAAAGTGGGCCTCTGACCTGCGATTTGGCTCTTCTCAAGGACCGCTTTTCCTCTAAGTCTCTGGCCGTGACCTCGTCCTTCTCCTCGGGAGACTGCTGTGCAGGTGGATCCCTTGTCCTGCTGCGGCGCCGTGTCCTGCGGGCTGGGTCCTGCCTGGCTGCCACCTCACCGCTTGCAGGCTCCCAGGTGAGGTATCTGGACAAATCTTCCTCAGCGGAGGATATCGGGCCCTCTTCATCCCAGCGGGAGTACGGCAGCATCTCTGGCTCTTGGACTGGTGCTGCATCCACTGCTGATGGCTCTGGGGTCAGCTTCTCAGCTTCCTGGCCTCCCCTCCCCCTTAGTTCTTCTGGGCACTCCTCTTGTGGCAGCGCTAGGGATGGATTTTCATCAGCAGGCCAGGGCGGGGGACCCTTTGGCATGAATGTTGCAGGAGTCTTCCTGTGAGTATGCGGAGGGAGCAGATACCGGTCCACCATCTCCTTTGGGAAGTGGGCCTCTAGATCGGCCTTCAGCCTCCAGTATTCGGGGTCCTCCCCCAGCAGGGACTTCCTAGCAGGGACTTCCTTGGGCTGGGGAGCGGTGTCTGCTCTGACCTGGCAGGCCGGGGTAAATAATGGTACAGTCTTGTCTTGGCGGGCCGAGCCTGGCGCGGCAGCGGCCTGGTCTTGGCGGGCCGAGCCTGGTGTGGCAGCGGCCTGGTCTTGGCGGGCCGAGCAGGGCATCGCTGCGGCGGCCTGGATTGGCGTCGCAGCTGCGATGGGATCTGTGCGGGCCGGGCTGGGCGCTTCTGCGGCCTGGATTGGCGTCGCAGCTGCGATGGGATCTGTGCGGGCCGGGCTGGGCGCTTCTGCGGCCTGGATTGGCGTCGCAGCTGCGATGGGATCTGTGCGGGCCGGGCTGGGCGCTTCTGCGGCCTGATTCAGCGTTGCCGCGCCGGGTGCCTCTTCAGGGACCGCGGGCGTGGCAGCAGGAGTCGGGGCACTCGCGCTGGCAGGGGCAATATAGGACTCACCCATCAGCGCCACCATCGGGACCTGAGCCGTCCTGTGGGGCACTCGTAGCGCGGCTCTCTCCTCATAGGCCTCAACTGCCTCAGCGATTTCCTGCAGCTCCGCACGTCCTTCCCGGATCTGCTGCACGATCCTCGCTTCCAGTCGGTTACTGAACTGGGCAAGCTCCCAGGACCACCAGGCAGCGGAACCTGGCTCTGGGCTCCTATCTTCAGACGCCATCTTCACCGTGTCGTCGCTGCTCTGCAGATCTTTCCTCAGCAGCAGGCTTCCGGCTCCCTTTATTTTCCGACGTCTCTGAACGCCTCCGCTCTCATCACTCGCGAGGCCAGGACCCTTCAGGGGATCTCTGGGTAGCCACACCTCTTCGTGGGCGGTAACTTCTCCCAGCGCGGGCTGCTGTTGTTTTTCAGCGCGCTTTTCATGGTGGCAATATGGCGGCGCTTCCAATTTTCCAAGCGGACCGCCCAGGCACATGGTCACCTGTCTGAACAGGTCTAGTCCTTATCCTGTTCGTGACGCCAGAAGTGTGGAGCCCCGAGGCTCGGTGTCGGTGCAGCGGCGCATTACCTTCAGAGACTCCACGCGGCTGGATCTTGTCACAGGTAGGAAATCCTCTATTTTGATTGTCGTGACGCCACTCTCAGAATTGCGGTCAGTGGAGACCGCCACTGCAGGTTAGGGGTGCCTGGGGCTGATAGTAGGTGCAGTCAGTTGTAATAGCCTCCTGAGAGTGAGGCATGCCCCAGGGTCCCATGTAGGTGTGTGGAACTACAAGTCGCAGAATGACTCACACGCACAAGCAGGATGTCTTTCAGGGGTTTTTACTCACTGATGGTGGCTGGGTGAGTAACCCGGGCGTAGCTGGGATGAACCAGGCTGGAACCAGGTGTCCTTCAGGCTGACTGGTGAGGGTGGCTACCAACTCGCCTTCCTTAGCCCGTTGTGTTTTGGGGTAACCCCTGCTTGAAGCCCTGCTGGGGTCGCCCAGGGAAGTTGCTGGTGCCTCTCTCCCCTTCTTTTGGCCCGTTTGCTTGTAGCCTGGACCAGGTCACTCCGGCTGCTTGCCTCCTGTGAGCTATGGGCACTCACTTTGGCTACGTGGCTGCGGACTCTGTGGTGTTGTCTTGGGGGTGTAAAGTGCCCCCTCATGCAGGTTTGACAAAGGACAGGTGGATCTATCCCTGCACCGGGACCTGTTACCCGTTTGGGCCTGGTATCTCCCTGACAGTCTCCTTACTCTCCACTCCGTTGCTCTCTCTTTAGTCGTGGGTGGATTTCGGGCAGCACTACCAGGTGACCGATCTCCCCCGTCGGTAGTCACTGCGCGTACGTTGTCAGAATTGTGTAGAGCTACAGGGTCTGCTTCTGCCCTCCCTGAACTTCACCACTCAACTGTCTTCGGCTCACTCTTCCCTCCTCTCCTGTTCTTGCCTACGTCACCTAGCAACCAGGCTCTCTACCACACCCCTCGAGTGGAGATGGAGGCTTCGCCCCCTCCTGGGATCCCCAGGGGTCCTCTCAAAGGTAAATGTGTGAGACCTGATCACTATGCGCCTGTGTAGTCACACCTCGGTCAGCCTTCTGGATTACCTGTTTTGTACTGTCCCCAGCATGGGTGCAGTACTCAGTGGTGCCTGACCAGGTCAGGGGCGCCACACATGCACAGTGCCAACCATAATCTTGCGCATGCGCAAATAGCTCACCGGTGAGCGCGAGGGCAGCTATGTTTTCTGGTCTGCCCGCGATATGGCAGAGCGAACTGTGCCTGCGCGAGCGGACATGACTGCAATTCTGGTGTTTTTGATTATTTTTTATTTCTCATTATGCTGTTTACCAATCAGGTTAATTTTGTATTTTTATGGTTTACACTTTTACAAACTCAGCGATACCAAATGTGTATTTTTTTTTTATCAATTTTTTATGTGCTAAAAAGGTGTGATTTTAACTTTATTTATTTAGTTTATTTATTTTTTAGATATTTTTTTAAAACCTTTTTTTTTCAATTTTACACTGTATTTAATAGTCCCCTTAGGAGATTTGAACCTGCAATGGTCTGATCACTTGCTCTATATACAGTAGTGCCGCAGTATTGTTGTACTGTGGAACCTTGGTTAACGAGAACAATCCGTTCTGGGAGTGTGCTTGTTAACCAAGTTACTCATTCAGCAAAGCAAGATTTTCCATAGGAAATCATTGCAATGCTGACAATTCGTTCCACAACTTGTTAAATGTCCCATCCTGGTCCCCTATTGTGCCATTCCACACACGCACACACACGTACAAACACACGCAAACTCACACACACGCACACACACATATTATGCTCACCTTCCGTTCCATCGCCGGCCTGCTGGGACTTGCTGTTCGCTGGTACGGGCTGTGAATCAGGTAACCATCACGACGAGGGAGGAACTTCCGCACCCAGAGCGCTGACGTCAAAGGCAAGAGCCGCTTGCCTCTCATTGGCCAGCACGCTGCCTTTGAGTAGCGGCTGAAAGCGGAAGTTCCTGCCTCGTCGCGATGCTTGCGGATACACATCATGGAGCGGCGAACTACAGGACCCAGGAGGCCGGCGATGGAACGGAAGGTACACATGTTATGCTCACCTTACCTTTCGTTCCATCGCCAGCCTCCTGGGTCTTGTAGTTCGCCGCGAGGATTCCTCCCACGTCGCAATGCATCGGCGAACTACAAGAACCATGAGGCCGGCAATGGAACGGAAGGTCAGGTGAGCATAATACTGTGTGTGTGCGTGCGTGTGTGTGATTGTGTGGACTACAACAGCGGGTCAGAGCGCGGTGGATGTACGGAACCGGAAGTGTGTGCGGTGAGGATTTTGCTGATACAGCAAAGCTTTCTCGTAAAGCGGGTTACAAATTTACAGAAAGCTTTGCTTGTTAAGCGAAATTCTCGTTAACTGGGTTACTCGAGGTACCACTGTATATCAAAGAAATCAGTCTCCTATGATTGCTGGTCAGTGGTTTGTCATAACAACTCACCGATGAGAGCTAGGAACATTGCGCCCCCCCCTACACACTTTGAATGCCGTTAACAGCCGCAAGCGGTGCTCCGCTGCACCCGCGGCTGTTAGAGACAGGTGAAGGCAGAATGATTCAGCCCTCATCTGTAGGGAAAGTATGGAAACAACTCATGACAGACATAGCACACATGAGTCTTATAGGGAATCTGTCATTTGGTTTTGAAGTGCAATACTAATCTTATCTTTAACCCCTTAAAGACCGCGGGCCGTAATATTACGTCCTAGCGGTCACAGTGTTAATCTCCACGGGCTGCTGCAAGCAACCTGCAGCGATCAGCGCACATATCAGCTGTTTTGTACAGCTAAAATGTGTGCCTGCAAAGACACGAGTGGAATCATGTTCCGCTCATGCCTTTTAACCCCTTAAATGGCACTGTCAGTATGTGACAGCGCCATTATAATCGCGATCGGCGCTAAAGCTTTACTTACAGGCCGACACCAGAAGTCATGTGACGTGATCACATGGATCTGGTGGTTGTCATGGTAGCACAGGGTCATCTGATGACTCCTGTGCTTACATGACTAAAGTTCTGTAAGCAGCAGCCGAGTACTGCTTATTACAAGAGATGATCATTTCTCCCGGTCTGAGCGATGCTGCTCTGATCGTGAGAAATGACAAGCGATCACACAGCTGATCTTTATAGCCCACTAGGGGAACTATTAAAAAAAAAAAAAGATTTGAAAAATTATTGAAAATTAAAGGGTTAAAAAATATACACACATTTGGTATCGCAGTGTTCAGTAATGCCCGATCTATCAAAATATAAAATCAATTAATCTGATTGGTAAATGGCGTAGCGGCAAAAAAATTGAACCGCCAAAATTATGTTTTTTGGTCACCACAAATTTTGCACAAAATGCAATAACAAGCGATCAAAACAAAACATCAGCTCGAGACGCAAAAAATAAGCTGTCACTGAGCCCCAGATTCTAAAAAATGAGAATACTATGGGTTGCGGAAAGAGGGCTCAAAACGTACACCACTTTTTTTGGAGAAACGTCTGATTTTTTTAACCCCTCAGATAAACGTAAACCTATACATGTTTGGTGTCTACAAACTCGTACCATCCTGAAGCATCACACCAACACATCAGATTTACTATATAGTAAACGCGGTGAATAGAATATCCCAAAAACATTTGTGCAATCACACTTTTTTTGCTATTTTTTTGGCAGTTTTCCAGTACACAATATGGTAAAACTCATGATTTCATTTAAAAGTACAACTCATTCCACAAAAAATGAGCCCAGACATGCCTATATTGACGGAAAAATAAAAAAAGTATGGCTCTCGGAAGAAGGGTGGCAAAAAAACAAACTGGAAGCGCAAAATCGTCCAGTTGTTAAATAGGATAGGATTAAAGGTACAGTCACACTAAAGGCCCTGTCACACACAGAGATAAATCTGCGGCAGATCTGTGGTTGCAGTGAAATTGTGGACAATCAGTGCCAGGTTTGTAGCTGTGTACAAATGGAACAATATGTCCATGATTTCACTGCAACCACAGATCTGCCAAAGATTTATCTCTGTGTGTGACAGGGCCTTAAGCGAAGCTCCAGCGATCCCACCAGCAATCTGACCTGGCAGGGATCGCTAGAGTGTCGCTACATGGTCGTTGGTGAGCTGTCAAATATGCAGATCTCCACAGCGATCAGAGATCAGCCACCAGCGACCCGTGTAACGACGCTATGCTTGGTAACCATAGTACACATCGGGTTACTAAGCAAAGCGCTTTGCTTATAGTTACCCGATGTGTACCTTGGCTACGTGTACAGGGAGCAGGGAGCCGGCTTCTAGAAGCTGCGGATGCTGGTAACCAAGGTAAATATCGGGTGACCAAGCAAAGCCTTTGCTTGGTTACCTGATGTGTACCTTGGTTACCAGCGTCCGCAGAAGCCGGCTCCCTGCTCCCTGCACATTCAGTTCGTCACTCTCTCGCTGTCATACAGAGCGATGTGTGCTTCACAGCGGGAGAGCAACGACCAAAAAATGGTCCAGGACATTCAGCAATGACCGGCGACCTCACAGCAGGAGCCAGGTCGTTGCTGGATGTCACACACAGCGACATCGCAAGCAAGATCGCTGTTGCATCACAAAACCTGTGACTCAACAGCGATGTCGCTAGCGATGTCGCTTAGTGAGACGTGGCCTTAACATTAGTATTATACAACAAAATCACCTGACAGATTCCCTTTAAAGGGGTTAAAGCATGACACACCAAACAGATACAAGAAAAGTAGTGTCAAAAACACAATAAAAACTCATCAAATACTGATCGTGGGAACGTAGCCCTAGAGTACCAAATACCACAGCCGAAAGTGAGTGTAGAAAGGGGGGAGGGAATAATTCAGGCGCTGACTTATTTCTCATGAAGCTAGAACTCCATCTATGTAAGGCAAAGGTTGCAGAGGTAGAAGTTTCGATTCTCTGTAATGGGTGTGTAGGTGTTGACCAATGAGATGATTTTGCAGCGTGTTTTTTTTTATGCTTTTAACTCTTGATGTTGTTCCCTAAGCGGTACTGAATGTATCCAGAGGTTTCAAGCAATGGCAAAGTAGTGATCCCTATGCTGCTCTCTTGGTTTTTAGGACCAGTTGGTTTATAATCTATACTTGACTGCGTGGAATAAAGGCTACTTTACACACTGCGATATCGGTCCCGATATCGCTAGTGTGCGTACCCGCCCCCATCTGTTGCGCGACACGGGCATATCGCTGCCCGTGCCGCACAACATCGCCCAGAGCCGTCACACATACTTACCTGTCCGGCGACGTCGCTGTGACCGGCGAACCGCCTCCTTTCTAAGGGGGCGGTCCGTGCGGCGTCACAGCGACGTCACTGAACCGCCGCCCAATCGCAGCGGAGGGGCAGAGATGAGCGGGACGTAACATCCCGCCCACCTCCTTCCTTCCGCATAGCGGCCGGGAGGCAGGTAGGGAGACGTTCCTCGCTCCTGCGGCGTCACACGCAGCGATGTGTGATGCCGCAGGAACGAGGAACAACCTCGTTACTGCTGAAGTAACGATAATTGGGAATGGACCCCCGTGTAGCCGATTAGCGATTTTTCACTGTTTTGCAACGATGCAAAATCGCTAATCGATGTCACACGCAACGGCATCGCTAATGCGGCCGGATGTGCGTCACGAATTCCGTGACCCCAACGACTCCGCATTAGCGATGTCGTAGCGTGTAAAGCCCGCTTTAGAGTGGATATTTCTAATCCACCTGGGGTTTTCTTCAACACTTATTTGTACCTTGATAAAGAGCGTTGTACAGCGTCGGACTGGAGTACCCTGGGCCCACCAGAAAAAAAATCATTTTTGGAGCCCACCATGTAGCTACATAGAAATAAAGACAAGACCGTCAATTATGTGGTAAAACGTGCTAATGTGACGCCCCTGGCCTATCAGGGTGTCACAGGGTATTGTGCAATCTGCCCTTCTGTGCAATAGCCACCTCCTCCTAAGTTATGGGTCCCCAACTGTATGGTGTTGCCAACATCAGTCAATTAAAGTCCTAGGTACACTCTGCACCACACCCACCAGACACAGCAGCGGACGGCCTGAGCGGAATAGGGTCGCCCACTTGGGGGGGTTGGTAAGGGGAGGTCAGGAGTGTCAGGAGTAGGCCAGTGTAGTGTTGGAGGTGAAGGAGAGAGGTAAGGAGCCGGGCTCCTTGGAAGTGACTAGTTGGCAGATGGTGGTCTGGGCCTGGTAGGAGCTGGACCCCCGGTCGCAGGGGATCGTGACAAGGGGCACGGAACTGTCGAGGAGGTCAGCCGGTGGCCTTGTACCATCACCGGGCTGGGCCCACGGCACGACGGGGTACGTAGACCCTAGGTCAGGGAGTAGCTTCAGGCAACCTGACAATTTACCCGACGAGAACGGAGCCTTCAAGATCTGCTCTCCTCCCGCTCCAAAATCGGGGTACTAGCGCAACGAGGGGGATAGGACTTTCCACTAAAACAGTCCAGGAAATGCCAAGCGTGAACCCTGAGAGCAAGCTCCCTTAGTTAGCCACACTGAGTAGCAGGACCCGACTAGTTCTATGCTACCGGGGCCAACAAAGAAGTGAACTAAGTGCCAGGAGGAAGGTGACAGACCATCAGGCAGCACCATCGAGGACGGGACCCAAACTAGCTCCCCCAGCGGTAGCGGTGTCCAGAACTTTGGTTTATCCAGTTGTCGGTATCAGCTTTATGGACTGAGTGAGTATGAAAGTGACCCCCTTCGCTCCCCAACACCATCACCGAGTCCCGGGGCATCCCCCCCTTCCATCACCCTCGGGTACTCCCAACGGCAGCGGTGGTACTCCAAATTACCAGATACCACGGGTGGCGTCACAAACTCTTTTACTAACCCTTGTAAATACCCCCTTCATTTGAGTGGCCGCACGACCCCCGGGTCCGGAGACCCTCGAGCCACCGAGCACCCGGATCCGAGCAGCCCGGCTGCTACTACGAGGGCGGCACACTAATATCAGCATATAATACAAGGTAGTACGCTTCTTAAAGCACATCTCCAGATTTTTGATTATTCTATTGCTGGAGTGGTGCTTCTAATCTAAACTCCCTAATCTGTCCTTATACACACTCTCTGCTGTCTTCACCCTCTATTGCCGAAACTCTCATCGGTCTCCAACAGTTTGTGACCTGCTGACAGCTCCAGTGTTTCATGGCTCTCATAGACTTGTATTGAGTGCTTGTGATGTAACTTCCGGCTTCTGGCCAGTTAAAAGATACTGGGACTGGATGGAGCTGCGGGACTGGAGTGGTGCCGAAGAAGAGAGAAAATACTGGAGTGTAAGAGTAAGACCAGGGGCCGGGATACTCGGTGAACAGCAACATCACTGCTTGTGTGTGAGTTCTTCTGTGGTACTACACACTTACCCTGGGCCCTGGGGCCAGCCTCACTCTCGGGAGGCTACAACATCTAACTGCATCTAACCTCAGCCCCAGGCATCCCTTGAACTGCAGTGGCGGTCACCCCCTGACCGCAAATACCGAGAGTGGCGTCACGAATTCCCCATTGAAGTTAACCTACCTGTGACCAGAAGATTTCCAAACCTGTGGAGACCCTGCGACGACCTGCACCTGAAGGTAATGCGGGGCTACACATCAGCGCTACACATCGAGGGACATTTATCATTGAGTTTGCATCAAAGTACGGGAGCCAGCTTATTCCTTAACATTAAAGCATCACTCCAACGTTGCTGTTTTCTTTTTGTCAGGTACCAGGGCTCCTACCTCGGCACCTGCTCAAATTGGGTTCTCTCCTCTGCTGCAGCTGCACACAGCTCCAGCCCACACACCTCTCCAACTTGAACTCTGAAACTGTTGTGTTTACTTTCCTGCTTCAGGCTGTATGAACTCCTCGGTGGGCGTCTTCCAACCGCCTGGTTCCGCCCCCTGGTGTGTCCATCAAACCCTGAGGGGGGTGACTAGGGTTTAAGGGGCACTTTGCACACTACGACATTGCAGGTGCGATGTCGGTGTTGTCAAATCGAAAGTAACGCACTTCCGGCGTCACTCTCGACATCATAGCGTGTAAAGCACTTTTGATACGATTAACGAGCACAAAAGCGTCGTAATCGTATCATCGGTGTACCGTTGGTCATTTCCATGAATTGGGAAAGACCGATGTTACGATGTTGTTCCTCGTTCCTGCGGCAGCACACATCGCTGTGTGTGAAGCCGCAGGAGCAAGGAACATCTCCAACCTGCGTCCCGGCCGGCTATGCGGAAGGAAGGCGGTGGGCGGGATGTTTACGTGCTGTTCATCTCCGCCCCTCCGCTCCTATTGGCCGCCTGCCGTGTGACGTCGCTATGACGCCGCACGACCCGCCCCCTTAGGAAGGAGGCGGTTCGCCGGCCAGAGCGACGTCGCAGGGCAGGTGAGTGCATGTGAAGCTGCTGTAGCGATAATGTTCGCTACAGCAGCTATCACCATGATATCGCAGCTGCAACGGGGGCGGGGACTATCACGCTCGGCATCGCAGCATCAGCTTGCGATGTCGTAGTGTGCAAAGTGCCCCTAAGTGTTTGGCTGTATGTTACCTATGAGGGACAGGTGTAATGCGGGGCCCTATCTGTGACTACCTGGCCCGGCCAGGGCGTCACAGATGCTCAGTCAGTTAGAGGTAATATGGGAAAAGGGGATCAGTCAGGGGTAATACAGGGAGAGGGGCTGAGTCAAGAGGAATACAGGAGGAGGGGGCTCTGTCAGTCAGGAGTGATACAGGGAAAGAGGGTGCAGTCAGGGGTGATACAAGGGGAGAGGCCTCTGTCAGTCAGGGGTGATACGGGGAGAGGGGATCAGTCGAGGGTGAAATGGGGAAAGGGGCTCAGTCAGTCAGGGGTGACACAGGTAGAGGGGCTCAGTCAGCGGTAATATAGGGTGATCGGGCTCTGTCAGTCAGGGGTGATACATGGAGAGGAGCTCAGTCAATTGGGGTGATACGGGGAGAGGGGCTGATTCTGGGTGTAGTATTAGGGTCAGAACACACAGCGAGTAATATAGAGCGAGTAGAATGCGATAAAAAAAAAAATCGCATTCCACTCGAACCAATATTTCTCTATGGGGTTGCTCGCATGAGCAATTTTTTTCTTTCTCAACCCTAATTGGACCGAGAAAACAATCGCAGCATGCTGCGGGTAGAATGCAATTCTGTTTCACTCGCACCCATTCAAGTCTATGGGGCGAGAGAAACATCACATTGCACTCGCATTACACCGGTGTAACGCGAGTGCAGTGCAAGGATTGCATCAGCCTGCAACGCAGGAGATAGGGAGATAAATCTCTCCCTCCCCTCCGCCACTGTGGTCTCGTTGCACGATTTGACCACAGTCACATGACAGTCGCATGATACTCGGCTCCAGCTGTGCTGCGAGCGTGAGCCGAGTGTCATGCGAAGACTTGCACAAATCCCCGTTTGGCCTCAGCCTTAATAAGGAAGTTTAAAATGAAAGAATACCTAAGTAAGGCTGCGCGCACATCAGCGGTATTGTGCCGCACTGCCGGATCAAAAAATATTCCTGGCTTGTAAAGCTAGTAAAAAGAAGGATTTAGGCTGCTCTCACATCAGCGGTATTCTGCCGCACTGCTGGATGCGGCACAAATGCAGTACAGTTCTATACAGTTCAATGGAACCACGGCAAGCTAAGGTCACATGCGGCTTTGACAGCATGTGACCTTATCTTGCCGCGCTTCCATTTAACTGTATTGAACTGTACCACATTTGTGCCGCATCCAGCAGTGCGGCAGAATACCGCTGATGTGAGAGCAGCCTAAATCCTTCTTTTTACTAGCTTTACAAGCCAGGAATATTTTTGTCAGACCAGACTTGTCTTTCCTTCTTGACCCTCTGCATTCAGAAAGTTAAGTGGACTTTACCCGCTACAATTTATCTAACGATGTGTCGGCGGGGTCACGTCGTAAGTGACGCACATCCGGCATCGTTAGTTACATTGTAGCGTGTGAAACCTCCGTGCAATTGCGATTGAACATTAAAACGTTTCTCGCATGCACGTCGTTCAATTACTAAAAATTGAACGTCGGGTTGTTCAATGTTCCCGAGGTAGCACACATTGCAGTGTGTGACATCCCGGGAACGATGAACTGCAGCTTACCTGCGTCCCGTGGCTCCCGGCGGCAATGCGGAAGGAAGAAGGTGGGCAGGATGTTTACGTCCTTCTCATCTCCACCCCTCCGCTTCTATTGGCTGGCTGCCGCGTGACGTCGCTGTGACGCCGAACGTCAATCCCGCTCCAGGAAGTGGATATTTGCCCCCCACATTGAGGTCGTGTGTAAGGGTAAGTACGTGTGACGGGAAATAATCGTTTGTGCGACACGGTCAACAAATTGAACGTGCCGCACATACGATGGGGGCGGGTACGATCGCATACGATATCGTATGTGATATCGTAAGGTGTAAAGCAGCCTTTATCCTTTCCTGGGTGTAGGGGAAGTTTTTCCCCCAAAGCAAATGATGCCATAAACATGGTTTTTGTCTACATTCATCTAATTTTAAGGCTCGTTTGATATAGTTAATAAGGAGTTAATGGAGGGAAAATCATGAGCCTGACACACAAAACTTGAACACTCCTTGCGGAAGCTTTGTGTCTCTCCTCCCATCTGCACACAACTATGGCCTCTGCTGATCTGAAGGACGAGTTGACATGTTCCATCTGCCTGAACCTCTACTCCGATCCCGTAACACTGAAATGTGGACACAACTTCTGCCGGGAGTGCATAGAAAGTGTGCTGGATACACAGAAGGGATCTGAAGCCTATTCCTGCCCTGAATGCAGAGCGAAGTTTCAGGAACGTCCTGTCCTGCAGAGGAACACCACGCTGTGTAACATAGCGGAGCATTTCCTTTCTCAGGAGGAGCATGAGGATGTGTTTTGTACATACTGTATTCACACACCAGTGGTGGCTTCTAAAACGTGTCTTATGTGCGAAGCTTCTCTGCTTGTAGGTAAAGTAAAGGGTCAATGATGCGACACAGTTCCTCTATAGAAGATAGTTTCCTTGACAGACTGTCCTCCTTTATTTCGAGCTGTTGAATCAGATTGGAGACCGACAGTGACACCTGCTCTTGTTGCTTCGAGATCTCATTCAGAACATGTTTCTCCAAGTTATCCTGCTTCATCTTGAGGTCTTTTAACTTGGCACAGACTCTCTCCACAATACTCAATCCTTTTTCTGGGATGTGCTTTAGATGGTTCTGGAGACATTGGACTTTCTTTTTAGTCTCCTCTCTTTCTTCGATGAGACGTCCGTGAACAATCTGTAGCTTTTCTTTTTTCTGTTTACAGGCCTCATTTAATAAGTCAACTTGGTGTCCTCTGTGCTTTTCACCCAAGCAACAGGAAACACATAAACACTCCGCATCCTCAGTGCAGTAATACGTGAAGACCTTGTTGTGATGAGAACATCGTCTGTTCCTGAAGGACTTTGTTGGTTGGATTAAGACATGTTCTGGGGACTTGCTGTGTACGGTCAGGTGAAGATCACACAGACAGGGATGACTTTGCTAATAATATGGGGGTTAATGACAACCTAAAAGAGATTAAAGCTGATGATTTGGTTGAAGATCTGATAATCAGCACCTTGAATTCTGGTATGGTGGACATAATGTCGGGCCTACAGAAAGGTTATTACGTTCAAGAGGCTTCTGGTGTATTATTGGATGTGAACACTGCTTCTAATAATGTGCACATCTCAGATGACCTGAAAACTGCGTCTTCGTCAAACATAAAACATGATCGCCCCAAGACCGATCCCAGAAGGTTTGAGGATTCTACAGTTTTAGCCATGAAAGGATTTTCTACAGGAAGAGTTTTCTGGGACATAGAAGGAAGTAAGGAGGGAGCCTGGAGAGTGGGGATGGCCTATCCAAGCATAAGTAGAAATGGAAAACAGGCTTGCATTGGAAATAATAACAAGTCGTGGGGTTTGCGCAGCCTTAATAAGCAGTATTCAATAAGACATGGCGAGAAAGAAATCAAATTATTATTCCAACCTTCCTGCTACAAAGTGAGGATCTATCTGGATTATGCGGCTGGACAGCTGTCTTTTTATGAACTGGGAAATTCAATGAGACATTTATATACTTATGATGCCACCTTCACAGAAGCGCTCTACCCAGTGATTGTTGTGTGGGATAATGGTTGGGTGAGGGTGCTAAATTAATCTTCTTGACTGCTCTCTTATGCAAAAAGCAATATTAATACTATGAAGGTCAAATGACAATGAGATTAAATCTGAATGCTGTGGCCAACACATGGTGCAAAATATGTTTAATTTCTTACAGCTTAAAGGGGTTGTCCACTACTTCAACAATGAGGGCCTACCCTAAGGATAGGTCATCAATGTCTAATTGGCCGAGGTCCGGCACCCGCACCCCTCGTCGATCAGCTGTTCTCTGTGCCGCCGGCAGCAGGTGGCCGTAAATGCTTAGTTCCGGAGCTGCCCTGTCTGTGGATAGTGGCCGGTTACTGCACATCCGCCTTGTATTGATCTGTATGGTTAGCGGATGTGCAGTACCCAGCCGCGGCTTTAGTTAACAGAGTAGCTCCAAAACTGAGCATTTCCTGCTGCCACCGCCGCCACTGAGGACAGCTGGTCGGAAAGGGTGTGGGGTGTCAGACCTCAGCCGATCAGACATTGATGACTTATCCTAAAGATAAAAGTAATGGACAATCTCTTTAAATCATATAGTGGATGAATGTGTGAAATATCAAGTGAAATCCATCTAAAAAGTTAAAGGGAACATGTCATCAGAAATTTAGCTTTAAACCTAAAGGTTTCCCCCTCTGCAGCTCCTGGGCTGCATTCTAGCAAGGTTCCTGTACTTTTTGTGGCCCCTTTTAAACCAAATTAAATAATTTATAAACTTCTACCTTTTGCTATGTAAATTTTGTAAATTGTCCATGAGGGCGGGCTCTCTGCTGACCGTTGCTGTTCCTCCAGCAGATTTACGCCGCCCCCAACTCTGAATTTCATATCTCAGGACGCCGCCCCTTGGCGCCCGTGGTCCCGCGCATGCGCTGTGCGACTGTAGCGGGACTGTGCACTGTGTGCACGTGTGACCGCTGGTGACGTTTTGCGCAGGCACGAGGTTATGGGCGGCGCTGTGAGTGTCATCAGCAAGTGGCGCCCATAACCTCGTGACCGCACTTTCCCCTCTTCCTCCAGCGTTCTGCGCAAGCGCTTGCTGGCCACATGACCCGACGTCACCTCTTTCCCATCTTGCCCTGCTGCAGGGTAAGATGGGAAGGAGGTGACGTCTGGTCATTTGGCCGGCGAGCGCTTGCGCAGAACGCTGGAGGCAGTGGGGGAAAGCGCGTCCACAAGATTATGGGTGGGCACTTGCGATGCAATCACAGAGCCGCCCATAATCTCGTGCTTGTGACACACGTCACCAGCGATCCTGGCGTGGGCGGCACCTCGGGCGCAGTGGGCGGCGTCCTGATGGATGAAATGGAGCGTGGGGGGACGGCGTCAATGTGCTGGAGGAACAGCAACGGTCACCTGAGAGCCCGCCCCCATGGACGATTTACAAAATTTACATAGCAAAAAGGTACAAGTTTATAAAGTATTTAATTTGGTTTAAAAGGGGCCACAAAAAGTACAGGAACCTTGCTAGAATGCAGCCCACGAGCTGCAGAGGGGGAAACTTTTAGGTTTCAAGCTAATTTTCTGATGACAGGTTCCCTTTAAGTGACTTTATATTGCTTTAAATTGCTTTGTTTTGCACTACAGTCATAGCATATATTAAAGTTCAGAGCTAAATGAAAACAATCAGCAAGTTTGTCATTAGGCTTGCTGCTTACAGCCATTTAGAGCGTCTTTGATTCTGGGATAGCTAAGGCCCCCTTACATCTAAGGCTGCTTTCACACCTCCGGTTTCTGCAATGCGGCACAATCCGGCACTTTGCAGGAAAATCGCAACCGTTTTTTTTTTGCTGCCGGTTGCGATTTTCCTGCATATACTTTAATTAGTGCCGCATTGTGCCGCATGGCCTTGCGTTCCATCCGTTTTTTTCCGCATGCGGCAGATTTAGCCGATGCGGCGGCCGGATGGAAC
The DNA here is from genome assembly GCF_048569485.1 of Anomaloglossus baeobatrachus. Classification (NCBI taxonomy): domain Eukaryota; kingdom Metazoa; phylum Chordata; class Amphibia; order Anura; family Aromobatidae; genus Anomaloglossus; species Anomaloglossus baeobatrachus. The sequence continues at coordinate 494,311,996 of NC_134357.1, forward strand.
GTTGCCTGGCACGTTTTTTCGTGCAGCAAAAAAAAACGCATTGCGCCGCATCCGACCGATGCGGCGCAGTTTTCAATGCATGCCTATGGCGGCCGGATGCGGCAAAAACCGCATCCGGCCGCCGCATGCGGTTTTTGCCACTGCGCATGCTCAGTAGCATGCCGCAAGCGGCAAAAAACGGACGGGCCGCATGGGAAAAACCTATGCAAAGGATGCGGTGTTTTCACCGCATCCGTTGCATAGCTTGCACAGCCGGATTGAGCTGCACAGCTCAAGCCGGATGTGTGAAAGCAGCCTAAGATGAAAGTTGGCCAAATGTGCTGATTTTGGCAAGACGATCTAATGTGTTTGGGGGCATCCCAACTCTCCATTGATGATGTTGGGGGGAGGGAAGGACCAGGCAATTGGAATTTCAGCTTTTGATCCTTTTATTTTCATGGAAGATGAGCAGCTGTCACTCATGCTCTCTTTTTCCATTGAAAACATGCACACTCAGCTGAACTGAGCACGCATGTGTATGGGGAAGATGGTTGTGGAGGCCATTATACTGTGTGTGGGGCACTTTAGGGATTATCATACCGTGTGTGGGCTGTTGAGGCATCATACTGTGCGAGGGTGACTGGGTATGTCAGATTGTGTTGGGTTTCACTATGGGGACCTCAGGACCTCATAGTATGTGTGGAGGGACTGTGGAGACATAAAGTGTTGGAACATCATAATATGTGATGGAGCATTAGGGACATCATACAATATGGCTGGGGGACTTTGGGGCACACTGTTTTGTGGGCACTATGAAGGACTCGTACTGTACCAGTGGAGAAATTTACTATGAAGGTATCGTACTCTGTGTGTGTACGAGAGGCATTTTTGGGGGCAGCATACTCTATGGGGTTGTTTAAAGGTGTATTGTTGTGTGTGATAACATGAAGGGACTTCAGTAGGAGCACAATTACTGTGTATATGCTGCAATACATTTCCACTCCCAGATTTTAATAGTTGGGAGCTATGCCCTTCTTTGATTGCACCCTTTTGCCATGGCCTTGCCAAATCCACCAAATAGAAATGCACGTCACAATTTTCAGATATAGTGTATGTTTCTAAAATCTTTAGAAAACCATGTAGAATTTCCTTTACACTTCATACATACTTGCTACTTAAGGGTGCTTTACACGCTGCAACATCGCTAACGATATATCGTCGGAGTCAAGTCGTTAGTGACGCACATCCGGCGTCGTTAGCGACATCGCAGCGTGTAACACAAATGAGCGACGATCAACGATCGCAAAAACGGCAAAAATCGTTGATCGTTGAAACGTCGCTCCTTTTCATAATATCGTTGGTGGTGCATGCCGCTGGTTGTTAATCGTTCCTGCGGCAGCACACATCGCTATGTGTGACACCGCAGGAACGACGAACATCTCCTTACCTGCGTCCACCGGCAATGAGGAAGGAAGGAGGTGGGCGGGATGTTACGTCCCGCTCATCTCCGCCCCTCCTGTTATTGGGCGGCCGCTTAGTGACTCCGCAGTGACGTCGCTGTTACGTCGAACGCCCCTCCCCCTTGAAGGAGGGATAGTTCGGCGGTCACAGCGACGTAGCTGAAAAGGTATGTGCGTGTGACGCTGCCGTAGCGATAATGTTCGCTACAGCAGCGATCACGAACGACGGGGGCGGGTGCTATCGCTGGCGATGTCGCAGCATGTAAAGCACCCTTTAGTGTTAATATATCACATAAAATGCCAATAAAATACCTTAAGCTTGTTGGTGTAACGTGGGAAGATGTGTAAAAGTTCATGGGGTATGAATACTTTTTCAGTGCACTGTATCTGGATTATGCAGCTAAATAGTCCCTCTATAAGCTGGGAAATTCAACAAGGCTCATACTTAAAATGCCACCTTCACAGAAGTTCTATAAGTAGCGATTGTCATATTTGATAATGGTTGGCTGAGGTTCTTAAGTAGACTTAGCACAAAATGCCATAAATGAGGCAGCTACGGGCAACATAGACTCATCATGTTCTGAGAAGAGCTATGTGAGATGTAGGATTTTATAAATACATTGCTTTAACTGTTTTGCACTGATCCTGAGTCGGTGTGTATTGTAGCCCAGAGCTGCATAATTCTACTGTTTCATGATAATCTTGCCGACAGTTTCTAGACACAACCCTTGTCTGCCAGTTTTTTTCAAGAATTATTATCCATCTAATATATATATCGCTGAGTGTATGCATGTGTTTGTGTGTGTGTGTGTGTGTGTGTGTGTCTCCTAAAGGAATGTGCACCGTCACATTAACATTCATGACATTTTGCACAGCTGCTTCATTTGACTCAGGGAACATCATAGACTATGTTTTGATGGGAAAATTTAATCCTGCATATTTCAGTTATTTGCCAAAAAACCTGCTTACATTAAACACAGCGGAGCTGGGAATGGGTTTGTTTTAGACTCCTATTATGGACAGAGAAAGACACACACACACACACACAGAGAAAAGACACATACACAGAAAAAGACATACACAGAAAAAGACACATACACAGAAAAAGACATACACAGAAAAAGACACGTACACAGAAAAAGACACATACACAGAAAAAGACACACAGAAAAAGACACGTACACAGAAAAAGACACACAGAAGAAGACACATACACAGAAAAAGACATACACAGAAAAAGACACGTACACAGAAAAAGACACGTACACAGAAAAAGACACACAGAAAAAGACACGTACACAGAAAAAGACACACAGAAGAAGACACATACACAGAAAAAGACACATACACAGAAAAAGACATACACAGAAAAAGACACGTACACAGAAAAAGACACATACACAGAAAAAGACACACAGAAGAAGACACATACACAGAAAAAGACACATACACAGAAAAAGACACGTACACAGAAAAAGACACGTACACAGAAAAAGACACATACACAGAAAAAGACACACAGAAGAAGACACATACACAGAAAAAGACACATACACAGAAAAAGACACATACACAGAAAAAGACACAGAAAAAGACATGTACACAGAAAAAAACACATACACAGAAAAAGACACATACACAGAAAAAGACACATACACAGAAAGAGACACATACACAGAAAGAGACACATACACAGAAAGAGTCACATACACAGAAAGAGTCACATACACAGAAAGAGTCACATACACAGAAAGAGTCACATACACAGAAAGAGACACATACACAGAAAGAGACACATACACAGAAAGAGACACATACAGACACATACACAGAAAGACACATACACAGAAAGACACATACACAGAAAAAGACACATACACAGAAAAAGACACATACACAGAAAGAGACACATACACAGAAAGAGACACATACACAGATAGAGACACACACAGAAAGAGACACATACACAGAAAGAGACACACACATAGAAGAGACACAGACCGACCTTACCTGTATTCTAATTGTGTCGGGTTTTATGAGATAAAATATTGGCTGTTTTGATATTTATCAGGAGGCCTATAGCAACCAATCAAATCTCTGCTTCTTTTTTGCTACAAGTCATTAATAGGAGCTGTGATTGGTTGCTATAGGCAACAAAGGATATTCTTAGTATAAGAAGCTTATGTGTCACTTAACATGATTTTGGTGGTGAGAGGGGAGTGTGAGAGAGAGAATGGCAGAGGGAGAGAGGTGGAGTGAAAGAGAAACAGAGAGAGACTTAATGGCCATTTACACGCTGCGACATCGCTAACGATTTATCGTCGGGGTCACGGTGTTTGTGACGCACATCCGGCGTCGTTAGCGTCATCGCAGCGTGTAACACGTACGAGCGACCTACAACAATCGCAAAAGTGGTAAAAATCGTTGGTTTTTGAGAGGTCGTCCAAACACCAAAGATCATTGTCTGGTGAGTAACGAGGTTGTTTGTCGTTCCTGCGGCAGCACACATCGCGGTGTGTGACACCGCAGAAGCGACAAACATCTCCTCACCTGCCTCCGCTGGCAATGCGGAAGGAAGGAGGTGGGCGGGATGTTATGTCCCGCTCATCTCCGCCCCTCCGCTTCTATTGGACGGCTGCCGTGTGACGTCGCTGTGACGCCGCATGACCCGCCCCCTTAGAAAGGAGGCGGATCGCCGGCCACAGCGACGTCGCAGGGCAGGTAAGTAGTGTGACGGGTGTTAGCGATGTTGTGCGCCACGGGCAGCAATTTGCCCATGACACACAACCGATGGGGGCGGGCACGATCGCTTGTATAAAGCACCCTTTAGTTAACACCGGATACTACAACTAGTATGCTTATAAAAGTAACTATACTCACCCACGACTGCACCAGCACTGTCTTTCCTTGGTCTTTGGTAGGCTGCTTTGGTGATGTCACCATTATAGCTTATGACCACTGCAGCCAGTCACTGGGTTTTGCAGTGATGCACTGTAGTCAGAACGAGACTGAGTGACTCCAGCGGTCACTACTGCAGCCTGTCAAAGACTGGCAGCAGTGAGGAGCGGAAATGATGGTGCAGTGGTGAGCAATGCTCATTTGGTTTATACACTGGACAAGCATAGGGAGTAAAACAAAAATACAGGTAAAACCCCCTTTAAAGAATTTTTTTTTTTACAAAGCCAGATGATCAGCAGAACAAACTGTCATAGAAATGTTCCCAACACTGAGCAACACAAAAGGTGAAGATACAGTATTTCAGATCTGAAATGCAAGGCTGTGAGTGCAGCTCCTCAGCCTAATATATGATACAGGGTGTAACTCAGGATCAGTGCAGGATAAGTAATGTAATGTATGTACACAGTGACTGCACCAGCAGAATAGTGAGTGCAGCTCTGAAGTATAATACGGGATGTAACTCTGGATCAGTACAGGATCAGTAATGTAATGTATGTACACAGTGACTCCATCAGCAGAATAGTGGGTGCAGCTCTGGAGTATAATACAGGAGGTAACTCAGGATCAGTACAGGATAAGTAATGTAATGTATGTACACAGTGACTGCACCAGCAGAATAGTGAGTGCAGCTCTGGAGTATAATACGGGATGTAACTCTGGATCAGTACAGGATCAGTAATGTAATGTATGTACACAGTGTGACGGGGTGTACAGCAGAGCAAGGAGAGACAACAGGCCGAGGAACGATCCAACAGGTTTATTCACAAGAACACTGGAACAGCACACGATAAGTCCACGTAAAACAGATTCGGGGGCCCTTCCCGACAATCCTCGGACCGGATTACAAAGCAATCGTCCTTACAGTAGTCCAAAGAGTTCCACACAATCCCACGGGCCGCCACACAGGCCTAGCTCCGTCCGTGTCCACAGCCACACAGGCTGGAGCTCCTGCTCCCTTCAAGTTTCAGCTCACTCTGCCTGAATCTCCCAGGTAAGCAGAGTTTACACTAGTTGGACTCTAGGCCCACCTCCCCCTACTCCCAGGGATGGAAGTGCCTCAAGAGGATATAACCTTGCATTTTAGGGGGTGATTACCTACAACAATAGAAATGTACACAGAAGTAGTTCAAATAAGACAATGAACCCAGCTTGAAATAGGAATCTGTACAGCATATACAGTGAGAGGGTAAATTACATCTTCACAATCCCTCCCCCTCCCAACTTGTGTACGTACTAGGGACCTCTACAGGTCACTGGTTAAGTACACACAGGCAGAGCGTTACTTACATGTGGCTTCATGCAGCCACGAATTGGCATCGTAGCTCTCCCACATCATTGCCCAGGAGAACAGCTGCAGGCAGACCACCCATCACCCCAACCACACATCGCCTGACCCCAAAACCAAAGCTCAGATCCACAGTGGCTGTGGGAATAGTCCTCCATTGTCCACCAGCCAGTTCAATGACAATCCCAGGTCCTCTATGGATTGCCTCAGGCCGAACCACTCGGGGATCAGCCAGTGTGAGGAAAGCACCCGAGTCACAAAATCCAACAAGTCTCTGTCCATCCAGCACAACCTCCTGCAAGTGCTTACCTCGATGAGCAGAAGTCGTCATAACTGCAGGTCGCACCCCGTAAACTCCTGGTGGTGCAACATGGGGGGCTGAGTCACTAGGCCAGTCCTCACATAGCGGTGCCACATCTTCCTCCATGGCGCTGGGCTGTAAATAATTAACAATCCGATTGGGCGCAGGATCAGTCCACATTTGAACAGCTGGGCAGGAGACTTGCCGATGCCCTGGCTGTCCACATTGATAGCATCTGAGCTGGGTCTCCCTCCATCCAAGGCGTCCTCTTGGGTAAGGGGTAGGGGAACTTGGAGGCCGGCTCCCACCTGAAGGTGCTGTAGGGGTTTGAGGATGATTCCTCCATGGCCTGGCTGGGCATGAGGCCTGCAAATGCCCGGGATGCCTACAAACATAACACCTGCGCTCTGTTACTTCCTCTCCCCGGCGTATTCCAGAAAGTGCAGTAGAAGCAACTGGAGGCACATTAACACGGGTATCAACATGTGGTGGCTTAGAGGAACGGGGAACAATGGGGACAGAATAACTGGGGGCATCCGGTGTTGTGGAGCTGTTAGGCGTCTCTCCATCCTCCAACAGAACCCTCCACTGAGGCTTGATGGTGAGAGCCTCATCAGCGAGAGCAGCAGCTTCCTCCACTGTCGCTGGTTTTCTCTCACGCACCCATTCCCGGATCTCAGCGGGGCACTGGGCAAAGAATTGTTCTTTTAGGATGACCTGCAGGAAGGTCTCCCAAGATAAGGCCTCCTCTGCCTCCAGCCAGCGATTACATATTTGTTTGAGTCTATGAGCATATATCTTAAAAGACACTTCCCCATCACAGGCTAAAGCACGGAACTGAGTCCTGTAAGTGTCTGGGGTCACAGCATAATGTTCTAGAATAGTCTGTTTAATATCCGCATACTCACAGTTCCACCGAGGGTCCATAGCTCTATAGGCTTCAGCAGCTCCCCCCTCTAGGAGCCCAACCAGATGCCGGACACGCTCCCTGTCCGGGACTTCCATTAATCGACACTGATGCTCAAAGTCCTGGAAGAAGCCCTCAATGTCGCCTGCAGCCTCATTAAACGGCTTAAAGTCTTTGCGGGACACCCTGGGAAGTTCCCTCATGATGGGTGCTGGGGTTACAGTCTGTCTGGAACCTCTCGCGGCTTCCACAGCGAGCTGCTTATCCAGCAATGCCATCTCCTCCATCCTGCGCTCCTTCTCTTCAGCTCCACGCATGGCCTCCCTCTTATCTTCTATGGTGGCCTCATCTCCAAGCAGTGCCATCTTTTCCTTGTACCACACAACCCATTGACTTTTTTGGGTATTCACCTCCGGCTGCCGTCTTTCCTCCCTTTGCTGTGAGGATCCTTCCTCCACATCATTTTGCGAGCAGACTCCTTCTAGCGCCTCAATCAGCTGCTCCTTGGAGAGTCCTTTGAAACGAACTCCTACTTCACGGGCCTTTGATTGCAGGCTCCCCAAAGTCCAGGTCTTGTACTCTGCAGTGCTGGTTCCTGATGTTGAGCCATTGTCCTCCATTCCTTCTGCTCTGATCCCAGCGCTGCCAACCAGTTTGTGACGGGGTGTACAGCAGAGCAAGGAGAGACAACAGGCCGAGGAACGATCCAACAGGTTTATTCACAAGAACACTGGAACAGCACACGATAAGTCCACGTAAAACAGATTCGGGGGCCCTTCCCGACAATCCTCGGACCGGATTACAAAGCAATCGTCCTTACAGTAGTCCAAAGAGTTCCACACAATCCCACGGGCCGCCACACAGGCCTAGCTCCGTCCGTGTCCACAGCCACACAGGCTGGAGCTCCTGCTCCCTTCAAGTTTCAGCTCACTCTGCCTGAATCTCCCAGGTAAGCAGAGTTTACACTAGTTGGACTCTAGGCCCACCTCCCCCTACTCCCAGGGATGGAAGTGCCTCAAGAGGATATAACCTTGCATTTTAGGGGGTGATTACCTACAACAATAGAAATGTACACAGAAGTAGTTCAAATAAGACAATGAACCCAGCTTGAAATAGGAATCTGTACAGCATATACAGTGAGAGGGTAAATTACATCTTCACACACAGTGACTGCACCAGCAGAATAGTGGGTGCAGCTCTGGAGTATAATACAGGATGTAACTCTGGATCAGTACAGGATAAGTAATGTAATGTATGTACACAGTGACTGCACCAGCAGAATAGTGAGTGCAGCTCTGGAGTATAATACAGGAGGTAACTCAGGATCACTGCAGGATAAGTAATGTAATGTATGTACACAGTGACTGCACCAGCAGAATAGTGAGTGCAGCTCTGGAGTATAATACAGGATGTAACTCTGGATCAGTACAGGATAAGTAATGTAATGTATGTACACAGTGACTGCACCAGCAGAATAGTGAGTGCAGCTCTGGAGTATGATACAGGAGGTAACTCAGGATCAGTACAGGATAAGTAATGTAATGTATGTACACAGTGACTCCATCAGCAGAATAGTGGGTGCAGCTCTGGAGTATAATACAGGATGTAACTCTGGATCAGTACAGGATAAGTAATGTAATGTATGTACACAGTGACTGCACCAGCAGAATAGTGAGTGCAGCTCTGGAGTATAATACGGGATGTAACTCAGGATCAGTACAGGATAAGTAATGTAATATATGTACACAGTGACCATACCAGCAGAATAGTGAGTGCAGCTCTGGAGTATAATACAGGATGTAACTCAGGATCAGTGCAGGATAAGTAATGTAATGTATGTACACAGTGACTCCACCAGCAGAATAGTGAGTGCAGCTCTGGAGTATAATACAGGATGTAACTCAGGATCAGTACAAGATAAGTTATGAGTGACTGCACCAGCAGAATAGTGAGTGCAGCTCTGGAGTACAATACAGGATGTAACTCAGGATCAGTACAGGATAAGTAATGTAACGTATGTACACAGTGACTGCACCAGCAGAATAGTGAGTGCAGCTCTGGAGTATAATACAGGATGTAACTAAGGATCAGTACAGGATAAGTAATGTAATATATGTACACAGTGACTGCACCAGCAGAATAGTGAGTTCAGCTCTGGAGTATAATATAGGATGTAATGATTGGTACAAAATAATTAAATTACAATTTAATGAATATGATGCATTTACCAAGTTATTCAGTTTGTATATCCACACCTGTTACTTCCTGTACAGAATTATTCTACACAAAGTTTAAGTAAAATGTTAAATATTTTTTTAAATGATTTGTAACTTGTTAGATCAGATATAATCAGAATATTCACCTATTTGTTATGGGAACAATTTAGCTTATGTAGTCAGCATAGTGGTGATTAGCTACTGGATTTCTGCCAGGAGCAGGTGACATTGGCTTACATCCAGTTGTGTTAAGCAGTGGTTTATAGTGGTTTGAATTATCGGCCTGTACTTGTGTTCTGTAGAACAACATTTGCCTCTGCCAATTTCCTTTTTTCCTTTCTTTTTTTTTTTTCATCTCCCCTTCTTTGAAGACCCATAACTGTTTTATTTTTCTGTCCATAAAGACGTATGAGGGTTTGATATTTGCAGAACAAATTGTATTTCTGAATGACCCCATTTATTTTAGCACATAGTGTATTCAAAATCGCAGAAAAAAAAACACATTCACATTTTGTGCTAAAATTTAGTTGGCAGTGTGATTCTCCTCATCGGTAGCATTACGATCATACTTGTCCAAGCTTTTTTTATTTTAGTAGTGAAAAAATAAAATCAACTTTGCTATTAACTTGCACCGTACATGTATGGCGGATGTTAGGAAGGGGTTAAATAATCTTGTCTTAACACTGTATAAAATGGCTTTAGAAATAGGAAAATATTCAGTGAACAGCTTAGCCCTACACCTTGTGACTTACACCTTGATATTTTTTTGTATGAACAAATTGAGGCATAATTATCAGTACTGATATATTTTACAAAATATAAACTTAGGGTACACAGCAGTGGCGTATCGTCAACGGAGGCAGATCCCACTGCTGCTTTAGGGCCCGTGAATCTGGGAGGACCAGTGCCAACACCGACATCGGGGCCCCCCTCCAGGCATCACACTTTCAACTGGATCGGCATCCTGGATGGTACGCTCCACTGTCTGCTCCCTCCTCCATCATTCTCCCTCTGTGTCAATGTGGCGCCCCAGGATCTGGTCGCCACAACAGCATTGCCCCTCCAAAGGGTTAATGCTGAGCCTGGAGGTAATTGGGGGAATCCTTGGCCAGTAAGTTCAACATCCAACGCAGTTTCTCCCTCAGGCCAGCAGGGGGAGCTCTGAACCTGGAGTTCCAGGGAGCATTCCTCAAGTCTGACCTGAGGGAGGAGTTAGTGGTCAGTCTGTAGAGAGAGAGCAGAGAGTGCAGACGCAGAGTAGTGCTGTCTTGTGGAACTGGGGCCTGGAGCTGGAATAGCTTGGCCCAGTGAAGCAAGATTTGCAGAGAGGCACAGAAGAGACTCAGACATCGGAGTCTGTGGTTGCCAGGGTATACAATCCTTCCCTGGTGGCCGAATCCGGAGGGCAGGAGAGCTGCAAGCCCCCTGGCCCATCAGCAATCTGGAGGTACAGCTGCATTCCAAGGGCCCGGTGTGGACTCCAGCAGAGAAGCACCCGAGAGGGCCTGCGCAGCCTACCACACAGAAAAAGGGACGAACCACCGGTCCCAGCAGCAAGAGGGCCATTGCTAAATTCAGAGTGCAGGGTCCTGTAGAAGAAAAGAAAGAACAGGGAGTAGGCCTCATACTCAACTGGCCAAGGAGATCACCCCCAGGCACTTCCAGGCCGGCCGGATCATCTTTACCACTTGTGACGGTCTCCCTGGACTACACTGTTGCCAAGTAAAAGAGGAGAAGGTAAAGAGACTACTGTTTGTGCCTGTCTGTTTCACTGCCTGTCGGCCCTGCACCGTCGTATTATTCACACAACATCACACCATAGACTCTCACGAGCACCAACTGTTGCCCCGGGGTACCGCTCCACCTGTGGGGAGCAGGACCATCCAAGCTGCCATTCCATCAGCCCCGGAGGCCCCATACAGCAGCGGCGGCTTAATAGCCGCAAACCACAGGTGGCGTCACGACAACCATAAACTTTATTCACCAGCCATATTTAATTGACACCCACCAGGGCCACGGAGTCGGGCCCCGCCACCACTGACGACCCCCGGACTAGTCCGGCCCGGCACCGGGTGTCCCATAGCCTGGGGTGGGCGAGTCATCAGCTCTCTGATGTTTCAGCGCAGCGGGCGCAGTGATGTCACTACTGACTGCCCGCTGTGCCGAGATGTGCAGGTTATGTTTGTTTGGTTTTTTTGAGACCATGATTACACTGGTGAAATGTGTGCATTATATATTATACATGGCGAACTATGATGTGCATTATAATATATAGAGGACTATAGGGTGCATTATAATATCTAGAGCAGGGTTCCCCAACTCCAGTCCTCAAGGCCCACCAACAGTGCATGTTTTCAGGATTTCCTTTGCATTGCACTGCTGTTGGAACCAGCACCTGGGCAGGTAATTACATTAACACCTGTGCAATACTAAGGAAATCCCAAAAACCTGCACTGTTGGTGGGCCTTGAGGACTGGAGTTGGGGACCTCTGATCTAGAGGACTATGGGGTGCATTGTAATATATGGAGGACTGTGGGGTGCATAATATTATGTCGAGGACTATGAGGCGTGCATAATATATAGAGGACTATGAGAGTGCATTATAATACATGGAGAACTATGGGGTGCATTATAATATATAGAGGACTATGGGGGGTACATAGTATTATATGGAGGATTATGGGGTGTGCATTATAATACATGGAGGACTATGCTGGGCATTATGATATATGGAGGTCTATGGGATGCATTGTAATATATGGAGGACTATGGAGGGTGCATAATATTATATGGAGGACTCTCAGTTGTGCATGATACGGTATATGGAGGACTTTGGGGGTACATTATAATACATGGAGGACTATGGGGTACAGTAAATATATTGAGGACTATGGTTGGCATTATAATATATGGAGGACAATGGGGGAGCATTATAATATATGGAGGACTATCGGGGTGCATAAAATTATATGGACAAATATGGGATGCATTATAATATATAGAGGACTATGCGGGGTGCATTTTAATATTTGAAGACTATGAGGTGCATTATACTCTATTGAGAGCTATGATGTGCATGATACTATAAGGAGGACCATGGGGGTGTGCATTATACTATATGGAGGGTTATGAGGTGTGCATTAAACTATATGGAGGACTATGAATGTGCATATGGAAGGCTATGTGGGGGCCATCATAATATTTGGAGGGCTATGGGGAGGCCAATATACAATTTGGAGGGTTATGTGGTGACCATTATAATATTTACAGGGGCATAAGCCTACATACTTTCTGGAGGGCTATTTGAAGAACATTATTCTTTATACCGTGTGAAGGTTTGTGTGGGGTCCATCATACTGTGCGCAGGGATGTGTGGGGGTCATTTTACTGTTTGAAGTGCTAGTAGAGGCCATTATACAGTGTGGAGTGGTGTGGGGGCAATTATGCTGTATCTACAGCCATAACACTGCATGGAGGGCTGTCTGAAAGTCACAGTTGGCGGATCATACTGTTTTGGGTTCACCATATTTTGCCCGGAAAATTGAGGAGTACAGTAGGGTCATCAAACTGTGCGTGGGGAGGAATTTTCTTGTGGGGCAGTATTATTAGCATCATACTTTATGGCTGCTGAAAGGGGAATTTAGGGGCTTCGATAAGAGAAGAATTACTTTGTAAGGGCTGTAAAGTTGTGGGATATGTTATGTGACACAGACGAATATTTACTTATTTTTCAGGGGTGGGATGCCCAATTTGGAACTTCTGCTATGGGGCCTCCTGATTTCTATGTACGCCCCTGCTACACAGTGTTAAAATGTTGAAGATTGATCAAAATATACAATACGGTTCAATAAATTGCGTGTACACCTATTAGTTGGATCTACTTTGTACCAGAAATTTGTACATCCATTTTGGTGCACTGGCAGAAACAGACAGTGAAAGGCCTCTGTGCAAAACAGTATATTGGCCATTTGCAGCCAAATAGCTCCTCATAATGCACAACTTTTCTTGCTTCGGAGATGGGTGTAGCTCCCTTTCCTTTTGGACCTCTGTGCTGCTGCAATAATGGTATGTCCTCCCCTGTTTTGGTGCATACAGACTATTATTTCCCTTGTCTGTCCCGTCCATTTAGTCCTGTTGGTTTCCCCTACCTGTTGGTTCTGTCCGGTCAGTGCTTGTGACCGTGCCTGTCCGTGCTAGCCGAGCCTCCAGCCTCAATTACCTCGGTGGCACTCGCCACACCAGAGACTGTACCTGTCCGCCTGGCCATGCCTCCAACCTCAGCTACCTCTGTGGCCCTCGCCACACCAGAGACTGTGCCTGTCCATCTCAGCCATGCCTCCAGCCTCAGCTACCTCGGGGGCCCTTTCCACACCAGAAACTGTGCCTATCCACCCTAACCGTGCCTCCAGAATCAGCTATCTCGGTGGCCCTCACCACACTAGAGACTGCGCCTGTCTGCTCCGGCTGTGCCTCCAGCCTCAGTTACCTCAGTGGCCCTCGCCCCACCAGAGACTGTGACTGTCTGCCCTAGCCGTGCCGCCATCCTCAGCTACCTCAGGGGCCCTGACCACACCAGAAACTGTGCCTCTCCACCCTGGCCGTACCACCAGACTCAGCTAACTTCGTGGCCCTCGCCACCCCAGAGACTCTGCCTGTCCATCCCAGCCATGCCTCCAGCCTCAATTACCTCGGTGGCACTCGCCACACCAGAGACTGTACCTGTCCGCCTGGCCATGCCTCCAGCCTCAGCTACCTCTGTGGCCCTCGCCACACCAGAGACTGTGCCTGTCCATCTCAGCCATGCCTCCAGCCTCAGCTACCTCGGGGGCCCTTTCCACACCAGAAACTGTGCCTATCCACCCTAACCGTGCCTCCAGAATCAGCTACCTCGGTGGCCCTCACCACACTAGAGACTGCGCCTGTCTGCTCCGGCTGTGCCTCCAGCCTCAGTTACCTCAGTGGCCCTCGCCCCACCAGAGACTGTGACTGTCTGCCCTAGCCGTGCCGCCATCCTCAGCTACCTCAGGGGCCCTGACCACACCAGAAACTGTGCCTCTCCGCCCTAGCCGTACCACCAGACTCAGATAACTTCGTGGCCCTCGCCACCCCAGAGACTCTGCCTGTCCACCCCCTCCGTGCCTCCAATCTCAACTACCCCAGTCACTCTTGCTGTACCAGAGACTGTGACTTTCCACGCCGGTCGTGCCTCCAGCCTCAGACAACCTGGAGGTCCCAGCCTTGCTGGCTGTGCCATCTGCCTCTGCCACTCCGGTGGTCTCTGTCTATGATTGAGACTCAGCCCTGTCTACTCCTGTGTCTGCCGCTGTCCTGGGGGTCAGCTGCCACAGTCCCAATCTTTACCCCACAAAAGGGATAGGCCCAGGGTCTCCCTGTGGTCCAGTTAGTTCCCTTTAGCTTGCCGCAGTACCATCCCCGGTAGCGAGCGTGACACTATCCTATTAGATCGTATGGGGAAAGTGTCTTTTAAGGTCGGATACTATATGATTATATATACTGTATATAATTCTTCATTTTAATTTGCATATAAATTATTACAAAATACACAGAAACAAGTGAGGTTACATTTCTATGATTAGGATGAAATGAATATAAAGAGTTAACAGGGAGTGGAAATCATAACAAAGTTTCTAAAGTTGGATATATAAAACTTGAACACTCCTTGCGGAAGCTTTCAGTCTTTTCTCCCGTCTGCACACAAGTATGGCCTCTGCTGATCTGAAGGACGAGCTGACCTGTTCTATCTGCCTGAACCTCTACTCTGATCCCGTAACACTGAAATGTGGACACAACTTCTGCCGGGAGTGCATAGAAAGTGTGCTGGATACACAGAAGGGATCTGAAGCCTATTCCTGCCCTGAATGCAGAGCGAAGTTTCAGGAATGTCCTGTCCTGCAGAGGAACACCACGCTCTGTAAGGGCTCCGCCACACATCCGTGAAAACCACGTCCGTGTAAAACGGGCCGTTTTTCGGGTCCGTTTTCCGTTTTTTATGTCCGTGTTTATGGTATGTGTGGCCTGCGTGTGTATCCCGTATGCTAGCCGTATGTGCGTGTGGAATGTCCGTGTGTGCGTGAGTGAAATAACTGACATGTGTATGTGTTGTCCGTGTGAAATGTACGTGTGTGATGCAAAATGTCATTACTACATGTCGGAAGACAGAGTAGCGGGATGAGAATGAACTCGGGTGAACTTCACCCGACTTCATTGTCATGCCGCGGCTCTGTCTTTGTGCCGTGTACTGATTAGCGGTCACCTGTGAAGGATTCACCGGTGACCACTAATCCCCCGAGTGACTGAAGTGTCCCCCCCTCTCTCATACTCACCGTTCCCCGATCCCCGGCGCTGCACGGCGTTCACACTGCTCCGGCGGCTTTTTCTAATTTGAAAAAGCCGGCCGCCCATTAATCAATCTCGTATTCCCTGCTTTACCCGCCCACCGGCGGCTGTGATTGGTTGCAGTGAGACACGCCCACCACGCTGAGTGACAGGTGTCACACTGCACCCAATCACAGCAGCCGGTGGGCGTGTCTATACTGTGCAGTAAAATAAATAAATAAATAATTTAAAAAACCGGCGTGCGGTCCCCCCCCATTTTAATACCAGCCAGATAAAGCCATACGGCTGAAGGCTGGTATTCTCAGGATGGGGAGCTCCACGTTATGGGGAGCCCCCCACCCTAACAATATCAGTCAGCAGCCGCCCAGAATTGCCGCATACATTATATGCGACAGTTCTGGGGCTGTACCCGGCTCTTCCCGATTTACCCTGGTGCGTTGGCAAATCGGGGTAATAAGGAGTTATTGGCAGCCCATAGCTGCCAATAAGTCCTAGATTAATCATGTCAGGCGTCTAGGAGACACCTTCCATGATTAATCTGTAAGTTACAGTAAAAAAACACACACACCCGAAAAAAATCCTTTATTAGAAATAAAAAACACAAACAAATTCCCTCATTACCAATTTATTAACCCCGACAAACCCTCCATGTCCGGCGTACTCCACGGACCTCCAGCGTCGCGTCCAGCTCTGCTGCATGCAGGTGACAGGAGCAGCAGAAGACACCGCCGCTCCGGTCACCTCCACGCAGCTAATGAGATGAGTAGCGCGATCAGCTGCTGTCAGTCAGGTAACTCACGGCCACCGCTGGATCCAGCGGTGGCCGCGGGTAACCTCAGTGACAGCAGCTGATCACGGAGACGGACTAACGGACATAACCAAAAACGCAAGTGTAACCGCTGAGATATAGTAACATTGGTGCACGTTTGGCCGTGTCTCCAGTATACACGGAAACGGACCAAACACGCACGTGTTTCACGGATGTGTGTTTCAAGCCTAACATAGTGGAGCATTTCATTTCTCAGGAGGAGCATGAGGAGGTATTTTGTACATACTGTATTCACACACCTGTGGTGGCTTCTAAAACATGTCTGACATGCGAAGCTTCTCTGTGTGATCTTCACCTGACTGTACACAGCAAGTCCCCAGAACATGTCGTAATCCAACCAACAAAGTCCTTCAAGAACAGATGTTCTCACCTTAAGAAGCCCCTCGTGTATTACTGCACTGATGATGCTGAGTGTTTGTGTATTTCCTGCTGTCTAAGTGAGGAGCACAGAGGACACAAAATCAGCTCACAGATCGAAGCCTTTAAACAGGAAAAAAAACAACTGAAGATTATTGAAGGACGTTTGATCCAAGAAAGAGAAGAGATTAATGAACAAATCCAGAGACTTCAAGATCAAATAATGCACATCCGAGAAAAAGCAGCCGGTATTGTGGAGCGAGTCGGTGTTCATATCGGAGACATCAAGAAGAAGCTGGATAGCTTGGAGAGACATGTTCTGAATGAGATCTCCAAACAACAAGAGCAGATGTCACTCTCGATCTCCAATGTGGTCCAACAGCTGGAATCAAAGGAGGACAATCTGTCCAGGAAACTGGCTACTATAGAGGAGCTATGTCGGATGACTGATCCTTTACTTTACTTACAAGCCGACAAAGATGACTTTACTGATATGATGGGGGATAACGATCCAAACCTAAAAGAGATTGAAATTGATGATCTGGCTGAAGATCTGATCTTTAAGAACCTGAATTCTGTGATGGTGAACATAATGTCAGACCTACAGGAGGGTTACTATGTGCAGAAGGCCTCAGGCATAGTACTAGATCTGAACACGGCTGCTAATGACGTACACATCTCCGATGACCTGAAAACTGCTTCCTGGTCAAAAATAAATCAAAGTCGTCCTGAGATTGAAAGCAAAAGATTTGAGGATTCAAATGTTTTAAGCACCAATGCTTTTTCAAAAGGAAGAGTTTACTTGGACATAGAGGTGAGCAAAGAGGGAGCATGGAGAGTGGGGATGGCCTATCAAAGCATAAGCAGAAAAGGACAGTATTCCTTTATTGGAAATAATAGCAAGTCGTGGGGTCTGCGAAGCTGTGAGAATCAATATTCAATAAGACATGACCAGAAAGAAATTCCATTAGCTTGTCGACCTTCGTGCTACAAAGTGAGGATATATCTGGATTATGCGGCTGGGCTGCTGTCTTTTTATGAGCTGGGTGACTCCATGATGAGACATTTATATACTTACAATGCCACCTTCACAGAGCCGCTATACCCAGTGATCGCTGTATGGGATAATGCTTGGGCTAGGGTCTTAAATTAAGCTACTTTCAAGATATCCTAATGCACATGCAATGTTAACAATGACCATGATTGGTTTTTAAATGACAATTTGATATGTTCTGAATGCTATGGGCAGCATATGGTACCAATTAAAAATGATACCTTGATTATGAATTGTGTTATAGCCTATTTCTTGTAGTGGGATCAATGTGTAAAATATGAAGTGTGATCCATCAAAAATGTGTATGTTTATTGCATTAAGGTCCATTTATGTATGACAAGGAACCAGCATAGTTTGTCCTCTTCACGATATGTGATGGACATTTAGGTCATATGTCATCTCACTGACTTTGATGCGGGCTCACACATTGAGCCTGCATCTTTCCTGACAGATGATGGCTGAATTATGCAGCTATTGCCTGCCTCTAACAGTTGATAATCTGTCAATTTTTGGCAGTTGCATTTAAGATGCATCGTGGGGTACCGATGGGTTGCCATAACAGCCAAGAGACTGCTGAAGACCCTTGTGCTAGTCATGATAGTTCCCCTGTGAAAGCCAGCGTTTAGCTTTCATTCATGGAAGACCGTGATTTCCACTATACATCTCTCCCTGTGTAAAGATTAAAGGGGGCTTTACACGCTGCGATATCGTTAGTGAATTATCGTCGGGTCACGGTGTTTGTGACGCACATCCGGCTTCATTAACGAGATCGCAGTGTGTGATACATACGAGCGACCTTAAACGATCGTAAAAGTGGTCAAAATTGTTTGCCGCGGAGAGGTCGTCCTGAAACCAAAAATCGTTGTCTACTTATTAGCGATGTTGTTCCTCGTTCCTGCAGCACCACACATCGCTATGTGTGACACCGCAGGAGCGACGAACATCTCCTTACCTACGTCCACCGGCAATGCGGAAGGAAGGAGGTGGGCGGGATGTTACGTCCCGCTCATCTGCGCCCCTCCGCTTCTATTGGACGCCTGCCGTGTGACGCCGCATGAACTGTACCCTTAGAAAGGAGGCGGATCGCCAGAAAGAGCGACGTCGCAGGGAAGGTAAGTCCGTGTGACGGGGACTAACGAGGTTGTGCACCACGGGCAGCGATTTGTCCGTGTCGCACAACCGACGGGGGCGGGTACGATCGCTTGTGATCTCGCTAGCAAGATCGCAGCGTGTAAAGTACCCTTAAATGTCTTGGGAACAACATGATTCTGTATGACGACAGATATAGTAGAGATTATGTCCCCAGACGTTTCACATTGGCCCATATGTACAGGCATTCAAATGAATACTGATCAACTTGTGTATATTTGATTGGCACTAGTGATGAGCACTGAAATGCAAATTGAGCAGGTCGGACGGTCGAATGGGCTAGACTCTAGTAAGAAGTATAATTTTAAGTCAATGGGAATCTCAAGTATTTTTCCTGAAGACTCTAACAGGAGGGGCGGGGGTGGGGCTAGAAAATCGCTGGAATGGATGGAAACAGTACGAAAATGGAATGTGAACAGCATGGGGAAGTCGCCTGGACACATCTGACTCCCAGGTCACTGCTGGGGACTAAATAAATAATTACAAATAATGATGTGGGGCCCCCTTTATGTTGATAAACTTTCAAGGTAAAGCAGACAGCTGGGGGCTGGTATTATCAGACTACTAAGCTCCAAGGTTATTTAGCCCTTTCCAGCCTAAAAATGCCAGCCCGCAGGCACCTCAGAAGTGGCACATCACATGGTGCTTTGCCCAGCTCTTTCTATTGCCCTGGTGCAGTGGAAAACGGAGTAATATTTTTTGGGGTTGATATCAGCTGTGTAATGTCAGCTGGCATCAAGCCAAGGGGTTAGTAATGGAGAGTTGTCTATCTATTATTTCATGTTTTGACTTTATTTTATTACTGGGTTAGAAATGGGGGTGTCTGATAAATGCCTCTCCATCTAACACCAGGGCTTGATGTCAGCTGACCTGAACCCCCCAAAATATTACAACGATTCCCACCTCACCAGGGCAATTGGGAAAAGCCAGTCAAAGCAAAAGAATTGACACATCTAATGTGATGTGCCAATTCTGGGGCGGCTGTGTGCTGGTGTTTTTAGACTGGGAAGGGCTAAATAACCATGGACCTTCCCAGCCTGATAATTTCAGCCCCCAACTGTCTGCTTTACCTTGGCTGGTTATCAAAAAATAGGGTGGACCCCTGTCTTGTTTTTAAATTATTTATTAGGTTAAACAAGGCTAAAAACATCCTTTATTGCTACATGAATGGCACAAAAGGGTGCAAGTGTACAAACCCTCTGACCCTATCTTTTATACTGAAGGGTCTAATGAGCATGGGAAAAGGTCATTATGAAGGGAGATGAAGCTGTGACTTCTCTATACACAGCTGAGAAGTCATTGTAATCCCTCCTCTCCTAGTATGGACCCTTGCTGAAAACTCTTCCTGAAAGGACAGTCTGTATTAAAAAAAATGCTCCAGTGACCACTGTGAAAATTGCATATGTCTTTTTTTTCTTTTTTTTTTAAACAAAGATTGTGATATTGGGAAAAATGCCATAATTTAAATGAGCTCATTATGAAGGCTTCTTAACCGAAACGCATAATCTTTCATTATCTTTTGGGACTGCATTGAACATATTGCCTGGATTTTTTTAATATTTTTTATATGAGACTTTAAATAAAAGTTAATTTTTATCCCACACTTGGATATGATCCCTCGCTGGAGTTTTTTCTCTACCATATTGGTGTTGGCAGCTCCTGCTTCTCCGGGCGTGGATCATCTGAGGATCTCTTCTAATCACACGACAGAACTGGTGAGCTAATATATCTTTTTGCTATTTATAATTTAGATGACAATAAAAAATCTATGGAGCACAAAAAAAAACAGATTTAAACAATAGATCATTTTCTGACAATAATTTATTTTTAAGATGGGTAGATAAGACTGTGGTTCCACCTCTTGATCTAAAGCTTGACGTCTCTTATGGTGACAGTCTTATCTTTGGATCGGTATCTTTCTATTTCAGTATGTGAGCCACTTTTAGGATTTATGCCTAATTTTGTTAACTCTTATGATTTTTCCTTTCCCATTTTACAATGGGGAAAAATAAGTATTTGATACACTTCTTATTTTGCAAGTTTTCCCACCTACAAAGAATGGAGAGGTCTGTAATTTCTATCGTAGGTACACTTCAACTGTGGCAGAATCCTCAAAAAAAATCCAGAAAATCACATTGTATGAGTTTTAAATAATTAATTTGCATTTTATTGCATGAAATAAGTATTTGATCACCTACTGTAGAAATCTGCTGAGTTTTGGGGTGACAGTTAACAATTAACTAGATCCTTAAAAGGGGGTATTTACAATGACATATATAAGGGAAACCCAACTAATGGAAAAGTGTACAATGAATGGGAAAAGGTAATAGGAGAGGGTAGTGGAAGATAGGAATTGGGAAGACTGACCAAGCCTTGAAGGACGGAGCCTTCAAGATCCGTTCTCCACCCACTCCAAAATCGGAGTACTAGCGCAACGAGGGGGATAGGACATTCCCACTACACAGTCCAGAAAATCCCAGGCGTGAACCCTGAGGGCAAGTGACCAACTAGAAGACTAGGTGCCAAGGTAAAGGTCACAGACTAACAGGCAACACCAACAGGCACGGGATCCAGGCGTGCTTCCTCTCAGCGGCAGCGGTGTCAAGAACTTTGGTTTACCACGGTTGTCGGTGTCAGCGTTATTGGACTGAGTGAGTACACAAGTGACCCTTATCGTCCCAACGGCACCTCCCCGTCACCATCACAGAGTCCCGGGGCATTCCCCCTACGGGTGGAGGGGTTAAACACCTGGCTGCCCACACCATCGGCACCGGGTACTCCCAATCGCAGCGGTGGTACTCCATCTTACCACGCACCACGGGTGGCGTCACAAACTTCAAACAAAACACCCCGTGTAAATATTCCCCTTTTATTTCGAGTGGCCGCGCGACCCCGACCCCCGGGTCCGGAGACCCCTTGAACCACCGCGGATCCGGTTTCGAGCAGCCTGGCTGCTGACGCGGGGGCGGCACACACCCGTAAAGACTTTTTCTGCAGTTCACGAGCTGATTCCCGTGGACCGCAGTGCTGGAGCGGCAGCGGCATCTTGCTGGCTGCTGGCCCTTTAAAACCCCGCACAGCGCGTTCAATGCTGAACGCGCCTGAAGGACTACGTCCCCACGCTGGCACTGGCTACTTGAGGACGTACTTTGTAGGGGTAGAGGTGCGGTCCAATCCAACAGAAGAGGAGCGACTGTCCCATCATCCCCAAGGTTCTACTGTGCTCGGCGGCAGCGCTGTGTGTGCCCGGAGGCAGCGCTGTCTGTGCCCGGCGGCAGCGCTGTCTGTGCCTGGCAGCAGTGATCCCAGCCTCCCCCAGGTCTGCCTGTGCTCCCAGCCTCCCCCCAGGTCTGTCTGTGTCCCTAGCCCCCCCCCCAGGTCTGTCTGTGTCCCTAGCCTCCCCCCATGTCTGCCTGTGCTCACAGCCTCCTCCCATGTCTGCCTGTGCTCATAGCCTCCCCCGGGTCTGCCTGTGCTCATAGCCTCCCCCGGGTCTGTCTGTGCTCATAGCCTCCCCCAGATCTGACTGTACTCACAGCCTACCCCAGGTCTGACTGTGCTCACAGCCTCCCCCAGGTCTGACTGTGCTCACAGCCTCCCCCAGGTCTGACTGTGCTCACAGCCTCCCCCAGGTCTGACTGTGCTCACAGCCTCCCCCAGGTCTGTCTGTGCTCACAGCCTCCCCCAGGTCTAACTGTGCTCACAACCTCCTCCAGGTCTGACTGTGCTCACAGCCTCCCCCAGCTCTAACTGTGCTCACAGCCTCCCCCAGGTCTGACTGTGCTCACAGCCTCCCCCAGGTCTGTCTGTGCTCATAGCCTCCCTCATGTCTGTCTGTGTCCCCAGCCTCCCCCAGGTCTAACTGTGCTCACAACCTCCTCCAGGTCTGACTGTGCTCACAGCCTTCCCCAGGTCTGACTGTGCTCACAGCCTCTCCCAGGTCTCACTGTGCTCATGGCCTCCCCCAGGTCTGTCTGTGCTCACAGCCTCCCTCATGTCTGTCTGTGTCCCCAGCCTCCCCCAGGTCTGACTGTGCTCACAGCCTTCCCCAGGTCTGACTGTGCTCACAGCCTCTCCCAGGTCTAACTGTGCTCACAGCCTCCCCCAGGTCTAACTGTGCTCACAGCCTCCCCCAGGTCTCACTGTGCTCACAGCCTCCCCCAGGTCTGACTGTGCTCACAGCCTCCCCCAGGTCTGACTGTGCTCACAGCCTCCCCCAGGTCTGATTGTGCTCACAGCCTCCCCCAGGTCTCTGTGTCCCCAGCCTCCCCCACATCTGTCTGTGCCCCCAGCGCTCTCTGTGCCCCCAGAGCTTTCTGTGCCCTCGATTCTCACCAGTGATCTCTGTGCACCCAGTGATCTCTGTGCCTGAGCCTTCCCCAGTGATCTCTGTGCACCAAGTGCTCTCTGTGCCCCTAGCTTCACCCAGCGCCCTCTGTGCCCCCATCCTCCCCCAGGTCTGTCTGTGCCTCCAGCCTCTCCCATCGTTTTCTGTGGCCATAGGGCTGTCTGTGCTCCCAGCGTCCCCAGGGCTGTTTGTGCCCCTCCGGCATCCCCCAGAGCTGTCTGTGCCCCTCCGGCATCCCCCAGGGCTGTCTGTGCCCCTCCGGCATCCCCCAGGGCTGTCTGGGCCCCCAGCTATGTATATAACCCTAGCAATGTTTGTGCCCCCAAGCTATGTCTGTGCAACCCAGTGATGTGTACATACCCTCAGTGATGTCTGTGCCGCCCAGTGATGTATGTACCACCAGTGATGTCTATGCCCCGCTGATACCCTAGTGATGTATATTCCTACCAGCCCTCCCCAGCAATGTTTATGCCCCCCAGCTATGTCTGTGCTCCCCATCAATGATGTATTTACCCCCCAGCGATGTCTATGCCCACAGCCACGTGTATGTCCTGCAGCTTTTCTAGTGATATATATACTCCTCCCAAGTGATGTATTTGCACTCAGCATCTTCTTTGATGTCTATGCCCCCAGCATCCCTAGTCATGTCTATGTCCCCCAGCCTCCCCAGTGATCTATATTCCTCCCAACCCTCCCCTGTGATGTATATACCCCAATCTCCTCCTGTGATGTATATACAGCAGTGCCAGCCAACTCAAACCTGGAAAAGCAGTTGTGAAAAGCAACAAGATCAATATCGCCTAATATTATAGCTGCACCAAAGAGTAGAAGCTCCAGCCGCCACAGTGAGTTAATTGTTTGACCAGATATATTAGGGTAATTTTCAAGTTGATAGTTTTGTGCGGCCCCTGAAG
Source organism: Anomaloglossus baeobatrachus (assembly GCF_048569485.1). NCBI lineage: Eukaryota > Metazoa > Chordata > Amphibia > Anura > Aromobatidae > Anomaloglossus > Anomaloglossus baeobatrachus. Next base: position 494,336,111 of record NC_134357.1, read on the forward strand.
GTTGGTAGAAATTTCCAAATGGCCCCCGGCAGAAAAAAGTTTCCCCACCCCTGGTTTAAAGGCACAATGTCCGTTTCACATGTAGATGCACTCTTTACTATATATATATATATATATATATATATATATATATATATATACTAGCTGTACTACCCGTCTTCGCCCGAGTTAATAACTGCTGTTAACAAAATAGAATGTATTCACAAAAATGTATTCTGCACTCAAAAACCACAAAACAAATAGGTGTATTTTAGGGCGATTATGTGGCGAGGTTGGTGTATGTGTGGTGAAATGTGTGCTGAGGGTGGTATATATGTTCAAGTACGTGGTAGTGTGTGGTGCATTTTGTGTGTGTGTTCATATCCCTGAGTGTGGTGAGTATCCCATGTCGGGGCCCCACATTAGCAACTGTACGGTATATACTGGCAGCTGTCAATTTGCCCCCAACACTTTCTCTCCCATTCTCTGTCTGTCTCCCCTTCTGAATATATCTCTCTGTCTCTCTCTCTATCTCTTTGTCTGTCTGTCTCTTTCCCTGTCTGTCTCTGACTGTCTCTGTCTCTTTCACTGTCTGTCTCAATCTCTTTCCCTGTCTGTCTGTCTATCTATCTCTTTCCCTGTCTGTCTCTTTCCTTCTCTTTCCCTCTCTTTGACTGTCTCTCTCTTTCCCTCTCTTTCCCTGTCTGTCTCTTTCCCTCTGTCTCTTTCCCTGTGTCTGTCTCTTTACCTGTCTTTGTCTGTCTCTTAACCTGTCTCTCTCTTTCCCTCTCTTTCCCTGTTTGTCTCTTTCCCTGTCAGTCTGTCTCCTCGTCTGTGTCTGTCTCTTTGTGTCTGTCTCTTACCCTGTCCATGTCTGTTTCTTACTCTGTCTGTGTCTGCCTCTTTCCCTGTCTGTGTCTGTCTCTTTCCCTGGCTGCATTGTGACACGCCAATATTCCATATAAGGGCGTGGCTGCATAGTTACATAGTTACTTAGGTTGAAAAAAGACCTAGGTCCATCTAGTTCAACCTTCCTCCACCAGTTCTACATTTAGTCACTAAGTTATTTATAACCAACAATGTTTTGTGTACTGAGGAAATCATCCAGCCCTTTTTTAAAAGCTGTTATAGTGTCTGCCATTACTACCTCTTGTGGTAGTGTATTCCACAGTCTGACCGCTCTAACTGTAAAGAACCCTTTCCTATTTAGGTTTCGGAATCGCTTTTCTTCCACTCGCAGTGAGTGCCCCCTGGTCCTTAGTACTGTCTTTGGAAGAAATAAGTCATGTGCCAGTCCTTTATATTGACCACACATGTATTTATACATATAAATGAGATCTCCTCTGAGACGTCTTTTTTCTAAGCTAAACATATCTAACTTTTTCAACCTGTCATCATATGGGAGGCCTTCCATTCCTTGTAATAGTCTAGTTGCCCGCCTTTGAACTGACTCTAACTTCTGAATGTCCTTTTTAAAATGTGGAGCCCAAAACTGGATCCCGTATTCCAGATGTGGCCTTACAAGTGATTTATAGAGGGGTAACAATACGTTGGGATCACGGGATCTAATCTCTCTTTTTATACACCCTAAAATCTTATTTGCTTTAGCAGCTGCTGCTTGACATTGAGTGCTGCTGCTCAGCTTATTTGTAATGAGAATACCCAAGTCCTTCTCCTGTTCTGTAGTCCCGAGTTTACTTCCATTTAATGTATACGCAGCTATAGGATTACTCCGTCCTAGGTGCATTACTTTACATTTATCAACATTAAATCTCATTTGCCAAGTATCTGCCCATTCTGACATCTTATCCAGATCTTTTTGTAATATTGTACTATCCAGGTCAGTTTTTAATATCCTACATAGTTTGGTGTCATCGGCAAAGACTGACACTGTACTATCAATCCCATCCACAAGGTCATTAATAAAGAGAGTAAAAAGAATCGGTCCAAGCACAGATCCCTGCGGCACCCCACTGCTGACTATAGCCCATTTAGAGAATGTACCATTTATGACTACTCTTTGTTTCCTATCTTTTAGCCAATTCCTTACCCAGTTGCATATTGTGTCCCCTAGTCCTTGCTTCTGGAGCTTTAGTATAAGGCTATTATGTGGTACAGTATCAAATGCCTTTGCAAAGTCCAAATAAATCACATCAGCTGCATTCCCAATATCCAGGTTTGAACTTACCCCCTCATAGAACCCCAACAGGTTGGTTAGACACGACTTATCTTTCATGAATCCATGCTGTTTGTCAGTTATCATATTATTTTCTGCAATATATTTTTGCATGTCATCCCTTAAAATGCCCTCAAAAACTTTGCATACTACTGATGTCAGGCTTACTGGACGGTAGTTGCCTGGATCTACCCTCTTACCCTTCTTAAATATCGGTATCACATCAGCAATCCTCCAATCCTGAGGCACCAACCCTGTTACAAGTGAGTCTAAAAAGATGAGATACAGCGGTCTGTCGATTACGGAGCTCAATTCCCTCAATATTCGTGGATGAATGCCATCTGGCCCTGGGGATTTGTCAATGTTTAATTTACTCAGACGTAGGCGTACTTCATCTTGTGTTAAATTAATTATATCGGGTGGTGGACTTTGATTTTTCACTTGTTGAATGATCCCTGGTACAGTCAGTTCCTTGGTGAACACAGATGAGAAATGCCTATTTAATATCTCAGTCTTTTGTTTGTCCTCTATAACTAACTTGTTATTATATTATATGCGTATTCTTCTGAAGTTCTGGCTGCACTGTGGCTCCCAGCTCCATTCGCTTTAATGGAGGCAGGTTTTTTGGCGAATAACTGTAAAGCGCGGGGTTAAAATTTCCCCTCGAAACATAGCCTATGACGCTCTCGCGGTCCATACGTGTGAGTGTGCAAAATTTTGTGACTGTAGCTGCGACGGTGCGGATGCCAATCCCGGACATACACACACAAACACATATTCAGCTTTATATATTATATATATATATATATATATATATATATATATATATATATTTATATATATATATATATAATTTATATAGCGCTGTTAATTCCACAGCACTTTACATACATTGGCAACACTGTCCCCATTGGGGCTCACAATCTAAATTCCCTATCAGTATGTTTTTTTAGAGTGTGGGAGGAAACCGGAGAACCCAGAGGAAACCCACGCAAACACGGGGAGAACATACAAACTCCTTGCAGATGTTGTCCTTGGTGGGAATTGAACCCAGGACTCCAGCACTGCAAAGCTGCAGTGCCAATCACTGAGCCACCGTGCCGCCCAGTAGCACCAAGGACAATACACCCAGTACTTACAATTGCCTTCCTGCTTCAAAGGTTCACAACCCCCCTCACAAGGCATGGAGCTCATGGATCCAACCTCTCCTTCGTGGCCAAGATAAAAGAGCTTTCTTAGGAACCAGGGACAAAATTGTAGACCTGCACAAGGCTGGGGATCGGCTACAGGACAATAGGCAAGCAGCCTGGCGAGAAGTCATCAACTGTTGGCGCAAATGTTAGAAGATGGCAGAAACACAAGGTGACTGTCCATCTTACTTGGTCTGAGGCTACCTGTAAGATTTCACTTCGTGGGGTAAAAAAGATTCTAGAAAAGGCAGGAATCACCCCAGAACTACACGGGAAGACCTGGTCAATGACCTCAAGAGATCTGGTACCATAGTCTTAAAGATTACAGTTAGAAACACACTACGCCGTCATACACGGCATGCAAGGTCCCCCTGCTCACGCCAGCACATGTCCAGGCCTGTGTGAAGTTTGCAAATGACCATCTGGATGATCCAGAGGAGGCATTGGAAAAGGTCATGTGGTCAGATGAGACCAAAATAGAACTTTTTGGTATCAACTCCACTCGCCATGTTTGGAAAAAGGTTGAGTACAATGCCAAGAACACTGTCCCAACCGTGAAGCATGGGGGTGGAAACATCATACTTTGGGGGTACTTTTCTGCAAAGGAGACAGCACCGTATTGAAGGGAAGATGGATGGGGTCATGTATTGCAAGATTTGGGCCAACAACCTCCTTCCCTCAGTAAGAGCATTGAAGATGGGTCATGGCTGCAAACTTGGTCTGGAACTACAGGAAACATCTGACCTCTGTAATTGTAAACAGAGGTTTCTAAACGAAATATTAAGTTCTGCTTTCTCTTGTAGAAAATACTTCATGCAATAAAATGCAAATTAATTATTTAAACATCATACAATGTGATTTTCTGGATATTTTTTTTATTCTGTTTGTCACAGTTGAAGTGTATCTACGATAAAAATTACAGACCTCTCCATTCATTGTAGATGGGAAAATGTGCAAAATCAGCAGTGTATCAAATATTTAAATTCCCCACTGTATCATATATGAAAAAATAAATATGAGCTTGTAATACATGCATTAAAGTATTTCCATATCTTCTATTAATACCACCATTATAGCCAACAAATCACTGAAGCTTGATTTAACATTTGGGGTATGTGCACACACGTTCAGGATATGTAGCAGAATTTTCAGCAGCAAATCGTGATGTGCTGGCAAGAAAAATGCTGCACAAAATATATACATTTTCGATGTGTTTTATAAATGTGTTTTTGTTGCAGATTTTCCCCCACTCATTAGTATGGGTGAAATCAGCAATCTCTCTTCGACACTGTGGATCACCAGGTCCTCCTCACTATGCTCAGCTCTGTTGGCCTCACAGACACCGCTCTCTCCTGGTTCTTCTCCATCCTCTCTGATCACTCCTTGACTGTATCTTTTACCAGCTCCTCATCCTCTCCTCCCCCCTTACTGTTGGGTTCCTCAGGGTTCAGTCCTTGGCTACCACCTCTTCTCACCATACCCTGACCCTATTGGATAAATCATCAGCAGATTTGGTGCTCATGGTGCTCTATGCTGATGACTCCCAATCATACACCTCTTCTGACATCATCCCCATCTTAATACAAACTACCAGTGATTGTTTTGCATCATGACTTCCCTCTTTCTAAAACTAAATCTTTCTGAAACTGAACTCCTTATGTTTTTCCCCTCTACTAACTTACCTATACCTGATATTTCCATTTCTGTGTGGTTATGTGGCACCCCTGAGGCTCGGGTCGCCACAAGGTACTGCACCTCAATTAAGGTGCGGTATCTATATCAGGTAAGGGGGGAGGGGGGGTTAAACACCAGTGTTCCACATCCACACACTACATACAGCATAGGAGCCTTCTCATAGGGTAGGATGGCTCAGGGTAGGCAGGGGGGTGGCCATCACGATACATGGGACTTCCCTGGTCACTGAAGCCAACCAGCTGGGGGTGTGGTCCACCTGGGGTAGAAATAGGCGCAATACACTCACATCAGACAGATCCGTCGGGACCAAAGTTCTGACAAGACTTCTCTGGAAAACGTGGACTTCACAGGGCCCAGGAGCTTGGAGCAGAAGCTTAGCCAGGGTACCTAACTACAGAGGGGGACACCCTAGAAATAGGACTCTCTCTCTCTCCTTCTTTCTCAAAACACCGGTGTTAGCTCCTTACCTACTTGGGATTGACCGGAGCCCATAATATAACAGCAGTGACCAGTGCGACCGGGTTGGCAGTTGAAGTTGTGAGTAAACTACACCTTGAACCCGCAGAGACTGTGTTGGCTCGTCCTTACCGGCGTCGCTGCCTAGCACTTAAGCGCCAACGGCCATTGAAACCCTCATCATCCACCCGGGGCCTGCTCCGCCTGTGGGGAGCGATACCATCCCAGCTGCCATAACACCTGCCCCGGTGAGGAACCAGGCAGTGGCGGCTACTCCCTGGCCACATACCACAGGTGGAGTCACGACAAACTCCCAAATACCCCACTTCCCCCGCAATTTACTGAACGCCTCGGGGCAATGGAACCGGGCAAGGCCACCCATGACATCGCCTGACCTGACCCGAAAAGGACTGGCAACAAGTAGGTTAACCACCTGCCCCGTGGGGCACTACAGTTACTACAGTTCGTCGTTTTGGGGTTATATTTAATTTAGATCTTTCCTTCACTCCCTATATCGAATCATTTGATCACTTGTGTCACCTACACTCCTAAAAATCCCTCAAGAATCTGACCTTTTCTTACCTTTGAATCTACATAAACTCGTACTGTTGCTTCTTGTCTGATTCGCTACAACTCTCTACTACTAAGTCTCCTTCTTACTAAACTCTCACCTCTCTAATCTCTCCTGTATGCAGCAGCCAGGGTCATATTTCTGTACAGCCTCTACAACGATGCCTCCACCCCGCATTACTCATCACACTGTTTGCCCATAAGCTACAAAGTACAATATAAGCTTATCAATATCAGCCACAAACTCTACAAAGTTCTGCACCCTCCTACATATACTCCTTCATCTCTGTCTCCCACTGACCCGTGCTCTCTATTCTGCTAATGATCCAAAACCAACATACTCTATAATCTAAACTTCAAATTCCGATCTCCAAGACTTCTCTCTTGCTGCGCCAGTTTTCTAGAATGCACTACTCTAGATAATCTGGTTAAATCCCAGTATGCACAGTTTTAAGAGTGTTCTAAAAACACATTTCTTCCTACTGACTTACCACCTCACCTCCCTAATCTAACCATTCCCTTTTCTCCCTTTCTAAACTTCCAGCAAAATCATTTCTATCATCTTCATAGCACAGTGTATCTATACTGTTAAGTAAGACCTTCAGAGCTGCAGAAGAACAAGTTTAGATCAAGGTTCAGGCCTCCCTATCAGCTACATTATTCCAAATTGGATTACATCATGCTGGAGAATGAAAACAAGACACAGCACAGCAGTGTATCTCAATATTAAGCCCTGATGATTATTAGCATTTCTATACAATTTATAGTACTGTATTCAGGGGAAAAAATAAGTAGCATGGTGTCTTCTAACCAAAAGAATAGTAGTGGTGTGCAATATAGTTAATCATAGTTAAAGAGAACCTGTCACCAGATTTGGTGACTCTAAACTGCGGCCACCACCAGTAAGCCCTTATATATGTGACACCCTGGCAAAACCAGGATGTCACAGAGCCTGCACAAATCCACCAAAATGCAGGCCATTCTCCTCTTTGTCACCAACACAGTCCCCACACAGGTATACACCAGCCAATCAGGCCCTAGTCACTCTTCCCCATTGCCAGGCAGCAGCGCTGCTACCAACTCTCACCGCAACCCACGGGTGGCGTCACTGACAAAGACTCTATTCCCTGTAAATAACCCCTTTTCACTCGTGGGCGACGGACGGCTGCGTGAGCCCCAGATCCGGCTACCACTCGAGCCACAGTAACGAACCCGGATCCGAGCGCCTCGAGCGGCCCCCCTGTCGTGGTCTGTCCCCCGCTCGCGACATCTTAGCGTCACGAACAGGATATTTACCCCATCTACTAACCTGGGTGAAGTGCGCCTTTTCCGAACTGTAAACCGTGAAATGCTCAAAATTTTTGGACTGCCACCATCTTGCCCGCCATATTTGGCGCCAAAAACCACAACCTCGCCATCTTCTTCCCCTAAAAGGGCGCAAATCTGAAGCCCTGCCCCCTGAGAACGCGGGCGGAACCCGGTGATTCCCAAAGCAGGAAGTTGCAAAGGACAGTGGGTCCCGCGAGACTGCTGTCGAAAACCAAGGGGGAAGGTGAAGGAGCGACATGTAACCAGAACTGTAAAGTGCAGGGACGCCAGAACTCTGCAGAAACCCGTTCCTGGACACCGACGCGGCAAGATGTCCCAGCAGCCTGGCAAGCAGAGTACGGAGGAGGACCCAATAACTGGGATCTCGGGCCTTGCACTCACTACCGCCTCGGCACCCGTCCCGGCCCCGAGCCAGGCCGCAACCCCGATGACATTTCATGCGGCCCCGAGCCAGGCCGCAACCCCGATGACATCTCATCCGGCCCCGAGCCAGGCCGAAACCCCAATGACGTTTCCCCCGGCCCTGAGTCCGGCCGCATCGGTAATTACATCGGCTCCGACTATCCGCCCGGTCGCTACGGAGGCGGCACCCGTCTTTAAGTCTACCTCAGCTATAGCACAAACCGCTCCCAAGCACCCTGCACCAGCTGAGGAGCAGCCGGAGTGTACCTGCAGAGAAGCGGAGCAGGCCACTGATCGGTGGGGCCCACGACAGTATGAGAGGCCGGTCGTAGCCGACGCCGAGAGCATCCAAGTGGCCCTGGCTCTTGAGCAGGAGGAGGAGCACGGGAACCGTGCCCCATGCTGGGAGGCACAGCCACAGTAAGCTACCCGAATGTTCTATTGTTTACAAGTTAAAAGTTACTAGATGACTGTTTAAAGACGACTGCACCCTTGTTGAACATCCTCATGTTCCGTGAGGAGGCCATCTGGATCCCCAGGTGGAGGGTGGCAGAAGAGTTAAAGTTAAAGGAAGGCAGCTGCACAGGAGGCTGCGCTGGCAGCGGTTGTAAAATGTTGTTCTATGCACTTGGTAGCGGAACTCGACTACCTCTTTTCCTCGGGACAGTTTTGTAACGTTAAAAGTGTTTTTTTTTTTATTTTATGATGTGCCTTCCGTCCGGGGAATGAAATGTTTTGAAATTGTTTACTTGTTACCTTTTTCAATTGCAGAAGCAGAAAAATAAACGTCAGTGACCGGACAGCCCGAGGATGGGCTGTATTCTACCAAGGGGGAGTGTGACACCCTGGCAAAAAAAAGGTTGTCACAGAGCCTGCACAAATCCACCAAAATGCAGGCCATTCTCCTCTTTGGCACCAACACAGTCCCCACACAGGTATACACCAGCCAATCAGACCCTAGTCACTCCCCCCCCCCCCAGGACAAGGGGAGGGATTGAAAAGCGCTTAGGAAGTGACAGAGCAGAGTTTAGTTTCAGTTTCAGCTGTAGTCAGTGGATAGCTGACAGGAGGGAGTTGGAGCTCCCTGGAGAGGGTGGTAGTCGGGGTTGGAGCCCCGGACCACTGGACGACTGAACTAGCCACGATGACTACGTGGAAGTGAGGGCCACAGGTGACAGAGATCCGGTCGCGGGGAACCTGAGGCCGACCGGGGCAGGGTTGTAGCCCGCCGGTGCCAAGAGAGGCGATCCGGTCCGGAGGCCGTTCAAGCGGACTAGTCCAGACAAGAGAGAGACAGACAGAAAGTGCAGAAGAAAGGGCCCCTGGCTGTATATCTGTATGTGGGACCCGAATGCAACCGCTGGAGGCTACCGGTCACTGGTAACTTGGTTTACAATACAGACTGTGTGTGGTTACTGACCCTCCAAATCATCAGCAGGTCATCCAGCACCACGACAACCGAACTGTGAGTTTCCTGCTCCCTGCAACCCCTCACCGTTCCCTGGGCCCCGGGACTACATCTCCCCTACCCGTGGAGGGGATCCCACCTTGCTACCCCGCTCCAACAGTCCCGGGCATCCCATCACTAGGCAGCGGCGGTGCTACCAACTCTCACCGCAACCCACGGGTGGCGTCACTGACAAAGACTCTATCCCTGTAAATAACCCCTTTTCACTCGTGGGCAACGGACGGCTGCGTGAGCCCCTGATCCGGCTACCACTCAAGCCACAGTAACGAACCCGGATCCGAGCGCCTTGAGCGGCCCCCCTGTCATGGTCTGTCCCCCGCCCGCGACATATACCGCATTCCAGAATGTAGTTTATAGTCACCAAATCTGGTGACAGGTTCCCTTTAATATTGAAGAGAAGAAGATTCAGTTCCTTGCTTAAGTTTCATTTTCTGAGAAAGCAGCTACATATTTGAGTTAAGTTTCGTTTTACTATGAATCAATTTTACGCAGGATGGGAGGATGAGAATAGAAAAGATACAAATGGCCTCTTTGCTTTTACAGGTATTCCCCTTTTTCTCATTCTCATTCACCATTGGGGAGGGCGGCTTCTCTAAAGTACTGTGATGGCAGAGGGGACCTTTCTCTATTTTTCACCCATTCACCCTACACCCTGAGAATTCAGAGGTACAGACCGCTCCCTTGTGGAGAAAAGCCTGTGTTTGGTTATGTTGTTTGCATTACTCCTAGTAATTGGTAATGTTTGATTAACTTATTGTTACAGTCATCTTTCAGGATCTCGTTCTGCATTCCCACCAGGAGCAATATCAGAAATGGCAGATTCATGCTCAGTTGTCCTTGATAGATGTTCGGTCTGGAATTGAGTAAATGATATTTATAAGTTTATGTGCAACAGTCAGTTCTTGCTGCATTACAACCATATAAGAGGTTAGGCTTTCATGGCTCAGCTGTAAAGACAGAGCGAAATAAAGTCCAGTCCTGGACGCAGCCAAAGAGTATGTCAAAGGTTGACAGCTGCTCTTCCCTTTGGGCATGGTCGTGATGGAGTATAGGACTGTGGCCAGACTCTGACCAAGGAAGCTTGGTTTCTGTTAAACACTTTTTACAGGTCATGTGTAGCACCCACGGGGCAAGGGGTTAAACTTGTCGCCGGGCCGGTGATGTCGGGTCTGGAGATGTCATGGGTGGCCCTACCCGGCTTCATGGCCCCGAGGTGTACAATAAAGGGGGGATGATGGAGGTTTGTCTCGTGGCGCCACCTGCGGTACGCGGCCTGGGAATTAGCCGCCACTGCTGTCGCTGTCCTCCGGGGCGGATGTTATAGCAGCAAAGATGGTTCTGCTTCCCGGGCCCCGGGGAGGATGAGGAGGGGGAATAGTGGCCGTTGGCGCCAAAGCGCAGGGCAGCAGAGACAACAATTAAAAAGCTGAGTCAGCTACTGTGGTTCCAGGTGTTTTACTCACTGTCTTTAGCTTGCCCGGGAGATACCGGTCACCGCCGTGATGGGCCCCAGTCGATCCCGGATCCGTTGGAATTCAGAACCGGTACAGTGGACAGTTGGTACTTCTTCCATGCACCTTTAGAGATGGATCCCCGTGGCCTGAAGCTTCTTTGGGAGCCCGGTTCTTGAAAAGTGTTTGCTCCCATCCCATATGCAGGTGCCATGGTGGGGCCTGACTTAGATCACGACTCCGGACCCTATGTAGCACTGTGCTCCGGGAACTGTGGTAGCCAGAGGGACAAACAATCCCCCTGTCCTGTAGATTTTGGTGATACTACGTGAAGTCTGTTCCACCCTAGGATTCTGCACCCTGCTCTGCGCCGGTCCCGAGGGAGCAATGAAGCTCTCCCCTCAGTGACTGTATTGACTTCGGCGTCCCACCAGAGCCACTTGTAAACCCGTCTGTTCCCTTCCTCTCCTGCTGGAGACCCTTAACTGTTGTGTTGCTTTTTACACCCCCTGGTGGCTGCTTCTCCCCTGATTCCCTGTCACTACTGGGTGGCAGCCCCCCATGTTTGGTGACGGTTTTAAGACCCGACCCTAGCTGGTCCCCTCTGTTTCAAATGGAAGAGAAATAGCAATCCTTTAACGGATGCATTGCACATAGACTCCCATGTTATAAAAAGGGATCCGGCAGACATAATTTTGCCAACGGATCTTAGCAGGATCCATTCTAAAGGAAGATTACAGAACATGGAAACTTAGCCTTAGGTTTTGTGCCCACGTTGCTTTTTTTATGTGCACATAAAAATGCATGTTTTGTCAGGAAAAACGTATTTTATTGCATTTGCGCGTTTTTTTCTTATGTGTTTTTTCCTGCTTCTTTTTTTTACTCTTTTTCTTTTACAACTGCAAAGGTTCAGGCGGGTTCTCCAGCTAATGTTACCCAGATCTCTCTGCTCGGAGTGGTCCCCGCGCCGCATCCAGCAGTTTAACCTCCTGAATGCCATGATCAGTGCGATCGCAGCATGCAGAAGGTAGGGAGAGGCATCTCTTACCTCTCCCTGGTGATCGGGTCCCTGTAATGCGATCACAGGGACCCGATCGCTGCCATAGTAACCCGGGGTCATCACCATAATGACCCGGGTTACTGAGCTACGGACAGCCTTACACACCATTGCTGTATTCATGGTGTGTGAAGCAAAGTGCTGCAATATAATCCTCTGTAGTGATTAAAGGTATTATTTTATTAAATTAAAGGCTTATTTTACTTATTTTCATTCATTACACTATTGGGCTACATTGGGGCAGGTAAGTAGATAGTAACTACCTACCTGCCCTGCTGTCAGCCCCTCTCCCCCCAGCTCAGAGCAGTAATGTGACTGCTCCTGCCGTGATTTTGCGGTTTCCTGTGATGTCACGACGACTGGGCATGGGCTTATGCTGCCTTGTCGACAGGCATCACAGCCGACATCATGTAGCTGCCCTGCTGGGCAGGTACATGGCGCCGGAGTCCCTGCCCCCCTCCCCACATTCCATAGTGCAGGGGTCTTGCTGCCTGTACGCTTCATGCAGCCCCTGATGCTGCTGGCGGCGTGCAGGCAGTATCCCTTTGCTGAACGCTGCCTGTGCAGGTGCCCGTGCAGTCAGTGCTCTATAGCAGATGACTGATTCCTGGGCGCTCTGCAGATGGGAGCAATGTATACAGCTACTGCAATGATCAGCCGCTAGCCAGAGGGCAACAACGGATCATTGCAGTAGCTGTATACAGAGTTTGGCTCTGCAGAGTGCCCTGAAATCTGCATCTGATATAAATCGCTGTCAGCGGCCTCTGCAGAAGGCTGTGCAGTCAGCGATTTATAACAGATGACAGATTTCCGGGAGCCGAGCTCTGTATACAGCTATTGTGCCGCCCCTGCAGCAATCGAACTGCTCGGATCCGGGGTTGCTGTGGCTCGAGGGTCTCCGGACCCGGGGGCTTGCGACCACTCAAATGTAAAGGGAGTATTTACAGGGGATAAATGTTTGTGACGCCACCTGCGCGTTGCGGTAAAGGAAGGGGAGTACTGCCGCTGCCGAAGGGAGTACCGGGGCAGATGGTGTGGGGCAGCCAGGTGTCAGTCCCTCCGCAGGTAGTGAAGGCCCCGGAGAGTGGGGATTTGGTAAACGGGTGGCTTGGCCTTGGAAAGCAGCGTGCAGGGGTCAGATTACTCACTGCAATAGTCGTGCTGGATTCGGTGGACTAAACAGACACTCACACAGATGGTAAACCAAAGTCTCTAGGCACCGCAGTCTCTACGAGGGGAGCCCGTCCAGGTCCCGCTCCACCAGTGTCACTTGGTAAGTCTGGAACCCTGCCTCCGTGCATAAATTGATTGACCATTGTGGCCCCTCGGCTTGAAGCTTTCGGGGCCCGCTACCCTTGTGTATGGCAGCTGTGCGCTTGATGGCTGGCCCTTGGGATTTCAGTGGGTTGTGTAGTTTGGAGAACCCTCTCCCCCACGTTGTGCTGATGCCTTAAATCTCTGAGCTCTTGGGGAAAGTTCATAAAGAAACTATCCTCCACAGGTGAATTATCAGGCTGCGTGAAGCTACTCCCTGATCTAGGGTCCAGTACCCCGCCGTGCTCGGTACCGGTCCGGTTACTGGACTTCTGGTGCTGACCGTTCTCCAGAACTAAGTGTGTTACACCCTCTCCAATACCCTGCAACCGGGTCTGCGACTCCTGTGGTCCCAGACCACCGTCTGCGACCCAACCTGTCGCTTCCCTGGGAGCTCCAACTCCCTAGCTCCACACTCTTTGAGGGCTAACTCGAAACCACTTGTCTCCCCTCCCACTAGTCTGCCTGACCTCTAGGTGGGTGGCTCTGCTCAAACCTGACCAACCCACTGGTGTGTCTGTACAGGTCTGGTGTGAGGTGTGGTTGGGATTTGTACTGCGTGTGTTAGTGACACTGTTGATGGGAACCTGGAACCATGGGGGGTAGGCCCTGTACCCTGGGGGACAGGATGCAGTTCCCTGTAGCACCCTGATGTAGTAAGGGGCGCTACACTTGTACCGCCCTGCACTCGGCTGCAGCCGAGCTGCTCGGATCCGGGCTCGTTGGTGGGTGGCTCGAGCGTCTCCGGACCAGGGGTCACTTCGCTCTGTAAGGGGCGCTGGCGCTACTTAGGGGGGTGGTAGGTTGGTGTACGGCCGAAGCCGTGTTTAAGTTCGTGACGCCACCCACGGGACGTGGTGAAGGTGTAGACACCACCGCTGCAGTTACGGGGCACCCGGGGGAGATGGTTATGCAGCAAGATGTTAACCCCTCCGTGGGCAGGAATGATGGCCCCGGGGCCCGTTGGGGAGAGTAGCCGGGCGGTGCAGGGCGGCGCGCTGCCGGATGGCACTGTTGTACTCAGTTATTGACACACACAAGTCTCTGGTAAACAAAGTTGATGGTGGTCGGTGCCCGCAGCCGGCTGCGTCTGGTCCCCCACCCGGTTCGGTGGTCTTGGCCTTTCTCCTGCACCGTGTTGTGAATGTGTAGACTGCCTGTGCTTCAGCAACGGGAGTTCACTCCCCGGCTTTGTGTATATTGGAGGAGCCCGTTTGCCCGCAGACGCTGGCCCGTGGGATCTCTCTGCCTGTGCGGAGGCTTTCTATCCCCCTCGGTGGGCTGTTGTCTTCAGTCGGGACTTGGGTGGGAAAGGACCTATAGTCCAGACCGTAATCAGTAGATTTGACTCGGTCCAGTGGCTTCTGGACCTCGTTCAGGGTCTGAGTACCCCGCTTGTGCTCCAGTTTCCAAGTCGGTTCCCCGGGTCGGTATCGGCGGGCCACTACCCTGTCCCGGTCCACCACGGTTCCACCGAGCCGTCTTCCCGGCTCCTGCAGGCTAGGCCACCGTCTGCCTCCTAGCCGAGGTACCAGAGCTACGACCCTGGCACCTGTCAGTTTCCGCTGCAGACCTGTCACCACAGGCCTGCTACACTTGAACTCCGACTTGAACTAACACTAGACTGAACTCAACTGTCTGTCGTCAAAACTGCACTTCCTGCCTCAGGCCCTCTGGACTCTTAGGTGGGCGTCGCCAACCGCCTGGCTCCGCCCCCTGCTGTTTCCATCAAGCTCTGAGGGAGGTAACTAGGTTTTATAGGGTTGGCTGATGTTACCTTTTTTGGGGGACAGGTGTTGTGTGGGGCACTATCTGTGACTACCTGGCTAGTCCAGGGCATCACACACTATGATCAATCAGAGGCTTGCAGCTGATCACTGGTGAAGCTGCATAGAGAGCGCGTCCTGCACCATGCCTGGAAATCAGTCCTCTGCTATAAACCGTTGACTGCACGGCCCCTGCACTAGCAGCGATCAGCAAGGAGGAGGCTGCGGCCACAAGAGGCAGGACACAGGGCACCGAGGGAACGAGGACAGGTTAGAAAAATGTGTTTGTTTTTTTTGTGTGTGAAGAATGGTAGACTAGGGGGCAATTCTACAGGAGAGAGCACTGCTAGAAGAAGAGGAGCCCAAGGGGATATTACTATAGTATGGGGACAGGGATGGGCATAGTACTATAGTATGGGGACAGGAATGGGCACAGTACTATAGAATGGGGACAGGGATGGGCACATTACTACATTATATGAGCAGTGGATGTGAGGATCACTGTTCTGTACTACCAATGAGTGGATATACAGAGCAGTGATATCTCATCTGTGACAGAACAATCACCTCACATCTACCACACATACTGTATAATGTAGTAATGGATTGGTTAGTGCTGGGCAAAATACTGACAGGGAATGAGTGTGCAGGGGGCGGGGCTGGACAGTGAGGCCGGGCGGTGCCAGCTCTGACTGTGAGGTTTGGCACAGGAAGATATCATGTTTGGTTGAGCTGCATATAAACAAAGCGTCTGCAGAGAATAAAGGGATAATTCAAGATTCAAGACTCAAGAGGACAAAAAGTTAGAAAACAAAAAAATAATGTAGTGGTGTTTTATATGACAATACAGCACAGATTAGCTTAAAACTTAGCTTAGAAACGCAAGAAATAACCGCAGAAACCATTGACATGCTGCTTCTGTTTTCAGCAACAAAATCTGCTAGAAAAAAGAAGCAGGGTGTGCACAGCAAGTCATGATTCTCACAGACTTTACTGGGATGCTTTTTCCTTGCTTTTATTGATTAAAAAAAGCAAGGAAAAACGCATGAAAAATGTAAAAAAAAACGCCACGTGGGCACATGCCCTTACTCTCTAATATCTTATTTTTATCCTTGTTTTGGGTAAAGGGTTATTTAATAAAAAAGCTGCAATACTGGATTTATGGTTTAGTGGGTTTTTTATATTTATTTACTTTTTCTACTGTGAAGAATAAATAATGTCTAAATTTTAGTATGTGGGGGAATGAGTGCCTTTTTTACCACAATATACCATCCTTCAATTGCCTCTATAATAATGTAGCGCCCCTGAAGCCATCAGAGTGCTACAAAGTTCTGCATCCCCACCAAGATGCCGGGCCTACCCCCTAGGGCCCCGAAAGACCAGTGCCGGTAACACCAAAAACCCAGGTAATTCCAGTTTTCCCCAACAATCCCCCACACAATGGTACTTAGCTAGGGTCGGACCAATGGATGGACGCCTAGAGGTGGAGCCAGACCAGTCCACTAGTTGACCAGTTGGGAGGGGCAGACTGTGGAGAGTAGTCAGAAAGAGAGTAGCAGGAGAGAAGTGAAGGTGGATGTGAGGAGACGTTCTGACTCAGGTTATCAGTAACCTGGTACCCAGGAGAGTACTTGCCGGTGGAGTACTCCCGGAACTACACACCGATGGGGTACAGGACCCTAGGACAGGAAAGAGCTGAGCTCCAAGCCGACCTGTTAACACTTGCACAGCGAGGGGACCATCAAGGACCTCGCTGACCCTAAAAATCTAAAGACTCAGTAGCAAAGGGAGAACCGGAGACAGGACCAGAGACTCTAACCCCACAGGGTTCACGCTACCGTCAGGCGGACAAAAGTAGACAAACCACCTCTACGCCACGGGGAAAACTGTGAAACCAGCCTGCCTCGGGTAACCTGTTACCACCAACCAACAGTGAGTAAAAACTAGTTGCACTATACTTCTGTGTGGACTACCTTCTTCCGACGCCCGTCACATCAACCATCCTCTGGGGCCCGGCCCTGCTTGCAGAGGGCCTACCATCCAGGCTGCAATTAACACCAGCTCCAGTAGTGACATTCTGCAGTGGCAGCTCCACATATATATAGCCGCAACACCGCAAGTGGTGTCACGTTTGAACACTAACCTAAATCCCCTGTAATACACCCCATTACAAAAAGAAACCGCAAATTCCAGCGGATCACAGGCAATAGGTAGATTAAAATATCTTGTTTATTTTCACATTAAAAATGGATAGACGGTATCCACAGATACAAAACGTCATCCAACGCGTTTCGACATAACGCAGTGTCGTAGATTCTTATTCACGGATAATCCATGAATAAGAATCTATGACACTGTGTTATGTCGAAACGCGTTGGCTAAGTTTTGTATCTCTGTAGATATTGCTGTCCATTTTTAATGTGAAAATAAAGAGGATATTTTAATCTACCTATTGTCTGTGATCCGCTGGAATTTACTGTTTCTAATCTGGATCCCTATACCTGGGATGTCCGTGCAGGATCAAGATGTCTACTCCTTTAAAGCTTTGAACTAGGAGCGGTGAGCTGAAATTGCGTTTTCTCCATTACAAAAAGGGCCCAGGGCACGGAACCGGGCAACGTCCACCCCACTGATAGTCCCAAGACATATACCGCCCGGAACCGAGTACCCCATATCCCTGGGCACAACAATAAACTGTAATTTTTTTTCTGTTCTTTATTGGATAATATCTGTCGGGGCTATGCGGACACCAAGCTTTGGGGGTTTTGCCTCCGGGCACCATCATATACATTATATGGTTGCCTATTACCTCTAATCTTGGCAGCCTTATCTAGTGATTCTGCCCACTTTTAGTATAGGATACTGCATCTGTGGTCTCCCTCACAAATAATCCTCCCTCCCTCTTTTTTTGGAGCTTTGTACTTCTCTCAATAGACTTCAGCCAAAGTACAAGAGGTTAATAGCGTAGACATTGGCTCACGTGACAGGTTTTTCTCCATTTGAAAACCTCCCTCCCCGTAGGTCTAAGTTTCGTTTCTCCTCGTCAGCCATGGCGTGCGCATTATTTGGAGACAAGCTGCTCTGTTCGATTTGTCTGAGCGCATATGAAGATCCTGTGCCGCTGCGTTGTGGACATTATTTTTGCCGTGTGTGCATCGAGATGGAACTGGAACTGGAAACCCAAGAGGGATCTGAAGATTTTACGTGTCCTGACTGCAAAGTGGAGTTGCAGGAGCATCCGCCCCAACCCGAAAATGTGACCCCGTCTAGCATTACAGAGGGATTCCTTTCTACCGGGACGGAGCAGCAGGTGTGTGCTGGATTGTTCTGTACTTACTGTATTCACGCCGTAATACCTGCTGTGAAATCCTGTCTGCATTGTGAAGCGTTATTGTGTGATAGTCACTTGAAAGTCCACAACAAGTCAGAAGAACACATGCTAACTGATCCCATCGTGTTCAAGGAAAGCAAAAGATGCCCCATCCATGATAAGGTCCTTCAATATTACTGCCCTAAGGACGCCACCTGTATCTGTCTCCTCTGTCGTCTGGCTGGGGATCATATTGGACATCCGGTGGAGCAACTAAAGGAGGCCACCAAGAAGAAAAAGAAGAAACTGCGAAATGTTCAGAAAAAAATGATTCAAAGGAAAGGAAAAATTGAGGAAAAGCTTCAAAGGTTAAAGGAACAGCAAAAAGAATCACATAAGGAAACGGCTGGAGAAATGGAAAAAGCTACTGCCTTGTTCAGAAACATCAGGAGCAAGCTGGATGACCTGGAGACGAAAGTCTTGACTCATTATGTCTCCAGACAGGACAATCATGGTTCATTCATTTCTGACTTAATCCGTAAAATGGAAAAAACAAAGGATGAAATATACAGCAAAATAAGTCACCTTGAGGTACTATGTAATATTAATAATCCATGGCCAATTTTACAGGAACCACTGTCTAGCCAAGAGGACGTTATTGTTGCCCAAGTGGAAGCCACCTTGGTGGAGAGTAAAGAGCTCCAAGCTGCAGATGGTCTGGAGTCGGTTGTGATTTCGGAGATGTTGTACAAAGGGTTTACAGATATAATGATGTATGCCAAGAAGAACATTTTTAGTCATGAAGAAACTGACTTATTTCTGGACTCAAGAACAGCCGGGATCAACTTAGAGATCTCAGATGATTTAAAAATGGCCTCCTGGTCACAGATAAAACAGATACGACCGGGACAACGGGACAATTTGGAACGTTGTCAGGTGTTAAGCACAAGCCAGTTCTCATCAGGACGACATTTCTGGGACGTGGAAACCAGTAAATCGGGGACATGGAGTTTAGGTGTTTGTTACCTCAGCATGCCCAAGTCTGGGGATGTGGCCGAAATAGGAAGCAACAACAAGTCCTGGTGTCTGTCAAAGTTCCACAATAGTAACCAGTATTCAGTGGCACACAACGACAACGAAGTCCTGATCGAGCAAAAAAATCCAAACAACAAATTCCGACTATATCTGGATTATGAAGCTGGACAACTATTCTTCTATGAACTAACTGATCCCATTAGACTTTTACACGTTGTCACCACTAAATTCAAGGAGCCCCTTCGTGCTGCCTTCTACGTCTGTAATGGTTGGGTTCGAATCGCGTAAAGGAAGGTATCACATCTTTCAGTTGTGTTAACTTGTGCTTCAAAAGGGACCTTTTAATTTAAACATAATTTTTCACCAGGTTTTTGCCACCTAATCTGAGAGCAGCATGACGTAGGGGCAGAGAACCTGATTCAGCGATGTGTCACTTACTGAGCTGCTTAGTGTAGTTTTACTAAAATCACTGTTTGGTCAGCAGTAGATTATCATCAAAGGACTACTTAGTGTGCTGCCAGGTAGTTTGGAATATTCATGAGCTCTGTCAGCAGAGAAAATAGCTCAGTAAGTGACATATCACTGCAATCAGGGTCTCTGTCTCTAGATTATGCTGCTCCTAGATGGGGAGCAAAAATCTGGTGACAGATTCCCTTTAAACTGAGTACCTCGACTGATTGTTGCTGCTCCACTGATTCTGGTACAGTTTTTCATTTTCTTCTGCGCCCCTCCATTCCAAAGTTGTGCCCTATGGAAGGAAAGATGCACATTTTCCCTTACTTAGACTGGGCATAAACCAGAGCTGCCTTGTGGGTGTGGCCATGTTTTGATTGGTCAGTGTCTTGGGAAAAAAAAGAGAAGTTCTGTGGTTTATGCCCAGTTTGTTTAAAGGAAAATTTGCATCTTTATTTCCAGGGGACATAACTTTTGAATGGAGGGACACGGAAGAAAAAGGAAAACTGTTCCAGAATCAGCGGACCTGCGTCAATTGCATTGGTTACATAGATTAAATTAAAAAATCCAAAGAAAAGTTCCCTTTAAATGCTTTCTATATGGGGTTCCAGCGCTATTTGCGATAAAAAAATGTCAGCATCTTCAAAAACTGGATGGACATCATGTCAGTGTACTCCAATGCTTGCAAAACTATTACTCCCAACGAGCTCTGTGTATATGGGGCTGAAAATAGTCTTGTCATCTACAATCCGAGGAACCTCTGAACCTGGCCAAGAAAGATCATAACAAGGTCAAAGAGAGCTTCAACATTTTCTTTTGGTACTTTAAAAAATGCTTTTCATTTGCATAAAAAACAGCTGGAAAACAAAAAAACAGCTGGAAAAATGCAATGTGTGAACATAGCCTTATGTATTTACCTGTTTGTTTGTTTTTTATGTTCATTGTGGACCGGGTTTGAGGTTTGCTGATATCTACATCCGACTCATCAATTGCAATTATATTAAAAAGACGTTAAACTAGTTGGGACAAATGTACTCCAGTTCCCCACCCTTTACTTGGAGTGATTTTATTATTTTGATGCCAATTTTGTGTCATTTTAATGGGACGTGGAGCGAACAGCACAGAATAAAAAACGTTATGGCTCCTGAAAAGGGAAGAGATGAAGCTGAAGACATTAAGCGGTTAACATGTCATTGTTTACATTATCATTTTGTATAAGATTGTAACAAAGGATCTTTTATTTTTTTTATCCCCAGAAACAGCGCCACTTATGCTCACAGGTTATGTCAGATATTACAGTTTAATTCTAAAGTAATCCCACTGCAATACAAGACTCAATCCTTGAAAAGGAAGTGGCGCTGTTTATAAAAAAGTTTCTTTCATGGGCCTCTCTGAAAGGGAAGCTGTCACCAGCATTTTACTACCTCAGTTGAGACCCTGATTCCAACGATGTGTCACTTACTGAGCTGTTTGCTGTCATTTTAATAAAATCAATGTTTTCTCTGCTGCAGATCTAGCAGTTATACAGAGCTCATGCATTTGCTGGACTAAATGGCAGCACACCAAGTAGTCCTGTAATGATAATCTGCTGATTAAATAGTGATTTTATCAAAACTACACTAAGCAGCTCAGTAAGTGACACATCACTGGAATCAGGATCTCTGCCCCACCATTATGCTGTGCTCAGATTAGGTGGCAAAAGCCTGATGACAGAGTCCCTTTAAGACATCTGATCAATAATTTGTTTGTACGTGTAGTATGTTTTTTTAATATGTAAATAGAAATGTTAAACTAAAACGCTATCAACAAGAAATCACATTGTGTGTACTTATATTAGTACTAGCTGTACTACCCGACTTCGCCCGGGTTAATAACTGTTGTTAACAAAACAGAATGTATTAACAAAAATGTATTCTGAGCACAAAAACCACAAACAAATAGATAGAAATGTAATTATTAAAAGGCAAAAACTAAGCTAATAGAAGCATTTCATAAAATATATTTCAACACCACAGATATTCCACACAGATTTAACTAAATTGGCCAAGTAATGTGCTCCGTCTGTCACTTTCCAGGTCTGTCTCTTTCCCCATCTGTCTCTTTCCCCGTCTGCCTGTCTCTGTCTGTCTCTTTTTTTTGTCTGTCTCTATCTCTCTGTTTCTTTCCCCATCTGTCTCTTTCTAGGTCTGTCACTTTCCCAGGTCTGTCTCTTTCCCCTTCTGTCTCCCTGTCTCTTTGTCTGTGTCTTTTCCTCTCTGTCTCTTTCCCTGTCTGCCTGTCTCTTTCCTTGTCTGTCTCTATTTCTCTGTCTCTTTCCCCGTCTGTCTTTATCAAGGTCTGTGTCTTTTCCCATCTTTCTTTGTCTGTCTCTCTGGCTGTCTCCTCCTTTCCTGTCTGCCTGTCTCTGTCCCTGTCTGCATGTCTGTCTGTCTCTTTCCCCATCTGTCTCTTTCCCCATCTGTCTCTTTCCCCGTCTGTCTCTTTCCCCGTCTGTCTCTTTCACCGTCTGTCTCTTTCCCCGTCTGTCTCTTTCACCGTCTGTCTCTTTCACCGTCTGTCTCTTTCCCCATCTGTCTCTTTCCCCGTCTGTCTCTTTCCCCGTCTGTCTCTTTCCCCGTCTGTCTTTCCAGGTCTGTCTCTTTCCAGGTCTGTCTCTTTCCAGGTCTGTCTCTTTCCAGGTCTGTCTCTTTCCAGGTCTCTTTCCAGGTCTGTCTCTTTCACCGTCTGTCTCTGTCTGTCTCTTTCCTTGTCTGTCTCTCTGTCTGTCTCTCTCTATCCGTCTCCCTACCGACATCTTATTACCTCACATATAAGCTTCTTATACTATGAATGTCTTTTGTTCCTATAGCAACCACTCACAGCTCCTACTAATAACCTGTAGTTCCAGGCTCCATTTACTTTAATGGACGCATGTTTTTTGGAGAGTAACTGTAAAGCGCGGGGTTAAATTTTCCTGTCAAAACATAGTCCGCGACATTCCCTGGGTCACATGAGGTGTCTGTGCAAAATTTTGTGATTGTAAATGCGACGGTGCGGATACACTTTTCGTTTCACTTTTTCCCCATTATGTAGATAGGGGCAAAATTGATTGGTAAATTGGAACGCGTGGGGTTAAAATTTCGCCTCACAACATAGCCTATGACGCTCTCGGGGTCTAGATGTGTGAGTGTGCAAAATTTTGTGGCTGTAGCTGCGACGGTGCAGATGCCAATCCTGGAGACACACACACACACACGCACGCACGCACGCGCACACACAGACACACACACCTCTTTATATATTAGATGTGCTGAAGGTTCTGTGTTAGTATATCGATTAAATAAAAGAGTTTGGGAAAAGTCCTTGATTCAATCAGTTTTGTTTAAGTGGGATTGCGGTTGATCACAAAGATTCGCAGAACCTTGGTTCAGCAGTTTCGTTGGTGGTGCATGGCCACCTGCAAATCTCCTTTTCCTAGTCGTCCCAGTTCAAAAAGAAAGTCCATGATTCAAACAGATTTTTTAGGCAGGACTAGAGTTGATCAAAAAGGTTTGCAGAACCTTGGTTCAGCAGTTCCTTTTCTAGTCCATGGCCACCGAAGAAGAGCTCTAGCCAGTGGTGTAGCACCAATAGAGGCAGGCCACGCGACCCCTCGGGGGCCCGTGAGTCAGGGGGGCCCAGTGCCAGTGCTGGGACCGGGCCCTCCACTCCTCCCGCAGGCCCCCCCGCTGAGGATCACACTTTCAATTGTATCGGCATTACAGATGCCGATACAATTGAAAGCAATGATGAGAGGAGTGGAGATCTCTCCCGCTGTGTTTGTCTGTAGCGCTCTGATGTGTCAGCACAGGAGCGCAGTGATGTCACTAGTGCGCTCCTCTGTGCTGAGATGTGCGGAGCGGCAGAACAGTGGAGCAGCGGGGGAACGAGGAGAAGTGAGTATATGTATTTAATCACGGTGGCCAGATGACTATGGGGGTGCATTAAACGATATGAGAGTTGCATAAAAGTATATGGGGGCTGCATATTACTATATGGAAGAATATGAGGCCTGCATTATATTATATAGCGTAATATGGGGTGCATTAAAATGATGGAGGACTATGAGGAGTGCATTAATATGAAGGACTATGAGGTGCATTATAATATATGGATAACTGGAGGCAGTGCATTATAATATATGAAGGACTATGGGGTGTGTATTGTAATATATGGGTAACTATGGGGAGTGCATTATAATATATGAAGGACTATGGGGTGTGTATTGTAATATATGGGTAACTATGGGGAGTGCATTATAATATATGAAGGACTATGGGTGCATTAAACTATATGGAGGACTATGATGGGTGCATTATAATACATGGAGTACTATGGGGTGCATTAGATTATATGGAGGACTATGTAGGGCCCATTATACTTTATGAAGGACTATGGGGGAGCACATTATACTCTGTAGAGGACTATGTGGGGCCCATTATACTATATGGAACGCTTTGTGGGGCCCATTATATTAGTTGGAGGGCTATGAGGGAGCCTTTATAACTTTATAGTTATTTGAGGATCATTATACTGTATGCAGGCTAATATACAGTGTGAAGGTTTGTGTGGGATCCTTCACACTGCGTGGAGGGCTTTGTGGGGGCCATTATACTATTTGGAGGGATAGTAGGGGCCATTATACTATATATAGGCCCATTATACTGAATGGAGGGCTGTGTGGGGGTCACAGTTGGGGATCTTACTGTGTCAGGGGGTTACCATTCATTGCCATTGTAGTTGAAGGGGGGTACAGTAGGGTCATCATACTCTGCTTGTGGAGGTTACTGTGGAGAAATTTACTGTGGGGTAACATACAGTCTTTATGGGGAAGTTTTGTTGCCATCATATGTAATAACCTGCAGGTAACGGGATACGCAAGGACTGCACGGAACCACGGGGGTTAATCAATGCAAATTTAATAATGTATTGCACAACACAGGTGGAGGAAAAGTGAGGGAAGGGAGCACAGCAGTAGAGATAATGCAATATACATACAACTACTTTGAATAACTTGTCAAGGGTAGGAAGCCTCAGATTGTACTCCCAAAAGCAAAACACAGAAATCCTTATTAAACAAAAAAACGCAGAGTCCTTGTTACCTTACTCGTATAACACAGTGCAGAGTCTTTTCCTATCTGTCCCTAACTAAAAGTAGTGTGCACACTTAACTGCAGGTTTCAGCGTGGGGTACCTCGTCACCGTTGGGGCCCGTATTCCGCCAGCAGACACCTCTAAAGTTCAGTCTTTGTCCCGGATCTGTAACTCGCACGTGCTGCCTGGCTCCTCGCTCTCCACATCCAGCCTCTTTGGATCGGTAATTTGCACGTGCTGTCTGGCTCCTCGCTCCACATCCAGCCTCTTTGGATCTGTGTCTTGGGGGGGGACACCACGCAACACTCTAAGGTACTTGGACCTCGGAAAACAGGGCAGACTGAGGCCTTCTATCTTACAGCCCACTCCAGCAAATTCCACTCTGCAAAACACAGCCACAAGTAGACTCCTCCTCCTCCTGTTCCAGACTCAACCAGTCACTCGAGCAGTAGGACTTTTTGCCCGCTGTTCTCTGTTTTGACAGCAGGTGGCAGCATAACACAAGGAAGTCCATCAAACAGTCTTTTAACCTATATATATATAAATGTTAACAGGTCTTACATTTACCCCCCTCTTTAACCTCGGCCGTCCCGGCCGATACACTCTTGAGGCACTCTGCAAAGGGGCACACGGTGGCAACTCCTGCCCTGCTTCACAACCTGTTGCTTGGGAGCCAATGTCGTAAAACAGGATTCAGTGACAGAACACACAAATTCATCTGCCAAGTACCGATCAGGGGGAATACCAGCATTAGCCCGCTCAGTCCGGCGTGGCACCACGGCTAACTCACCAGACGTCGGCACCGTATCAGGGAGTACAGTATTCCCGTCCCCATCTCTGGAGATTAGTGACTCCTGCTCTGCAGGGGTGGCACCTGTGTCTTGAAAGGATGGGGGTGTGGATCTCTCCCAGTCTGCTGGGTTGGTCGGGGCCCGCCACCATTCTTCATCGTCAGAGCCCTCTTCGAAGGTAACAGGAACAGGCACGGGCACCGTCTCCGAGGTACTTTGTCTGGTCCTGTCTTCTGAATAGCAGGGCCTCAGCATATTACGATGCAGGATGAGGGTGCCGCCTCTTTGCTCGCCTCTCACTTCGTATACTGATCCGTGGGGCGAGATTCTTCTGATCACAATGTACGGCTCTGTTTTCCAGCGCTCACTCAACTTGTGTCTCGGGTGTTTCTCTGCAACTAGTACTCGGTCTCCTGGCAAGAACGGGGCTTCACACACAGGTTTCCGCTGCGGGTGTGTCTTTTCTTGCAACCGCTTGGTGACAATTCGATGGATAGTCTCCAGCCGCCGACGGTGACAGTCAACCCAGGAACCTACGCTCTGACCTTCACTGATCTCGGGGGGAGCCAGGTTGAGCTCTTCTATGCCTCTTCCGGCTCTTCCAAACAGTAGTACGTATGGGGTGTACCCAGTGGTGGAGTTGACACGATTATTGTACGCCCACACGAGTTCTGCGAGATAGCCGGGCCAGTGATTCTTACGATCATCCTCCAACGTGCGTAGCATTTGTAGGAGGGTCCGGTTAAATCTCTCGCAGGCTCCGTTGCCCTGTGGATGATAAGGCGTAGTCCTTGACTTCTGCATTCCGTAAATCCTTTGCAGCTCTCTCATGACACCGCCTTGAAAGCAAGCCCCTTGGTCGGAATGTATTCTTTTGGGGCAGCCGTACACCCGGATAAAGTCATCACTGATGGCTCGAGCCGCTGATTCAGCTGTCTGATCTCTGGTGGGCGTCACCACCGCAAATTTGGAGAAGTGATCTGTCATCACAAGGCAGAACTGATAGCCCCGGTGGGAGTGGCCAATCTTCAGATAATCGATCATGAGTACTTCCAACGGCTCTTTGGTTACAATAGTCTGTACTGGTGCTTGCTGTGGGGGAGCCTTACTTAACTCGCAGGAACGGCAGAGTTTACAGGCCTTCTCTACCGCCCGAAGCATCTGAGGACAGTATACTATTCTTTGCAACCACTGGTAAGTCTTGTCCGGTCCGAAATGGGCTCCCTTCTCATGCGCCTCTCTGGCCAGTGGTACTGCCATCTTCTGGGGTATCACTACTTGCCACCGTACTTCCAACTCTGTAGCTAGGTGCACCTTCCGATACAGCATCCCTTCTTGCACCGACAGCTTATCCCACTGGCTGAGAATCTGGAGGGCCACGTGCGACAGCGTGGCCCGTATTTCCTTTCTAGGCTTGCGCTGCTGGATCACCCACTCTTTCACTTGAAGCAGTTCTGGGTCAGATGACTGAATTTTCACCCATTCCTCTCTGGTTTGGCCAAGCAGGCGTGATGTCGTGCCCGACGTAATTTCAAGCATACGAGCCTCTACCACTTGAGCGGTGAATTTACTGAAGTCCGGAATTTCATCTTCCTCCAACTGTTCATCTCTCTCCCCCACTGGGGCTTCGGTGGTAACACGAGAAAGGGCATCCGCATTCTGATTTTCATGCTTAGAGCGGTATTGCACATGATAATTGTATCTGGAGAGTCGTGCCAGCCACCTCTGTTCCATTGCTCCCAGTTTGGCGGTGGAGATGTGAGCCAGGGGGTTATTATCCGTATAGACTTCAATTTTAGCTCCCGTGAGATATTCCGAGAACCTTTCGGTTATCGCCCATACTAGTGCCAGTAACTCCAGCCGAAAGGAACTGTAATTCTCGGGATTGCGCTCGGCTTCTCGCAACGTCCGACTTCCATATGCAATCACCCGTTCAGTACCATTCTGTACCTGGGCCAGTACTGCACCCAGGCCGTAGAGGCTCGCGTCTGTATACAACCGAAAGGGGAGGTTATAGTCTGCATAGGCAAGCACAGGGGCGCTAACCAAGGCCTCTTTCAATCGGTGTAAGGCTTTTGCTTATCTTGGTCCCCAGCAAATTTTCTGTGCTTTTGGTCCTTTCGCAGTACCTCGGAGCAATTCGTGCAAAGGTTCTGCCTCCTTCGCGAAATCTTTGATAAAGCGACGGTAATATCCGGCTAGCCCCAGGAAAGCTCGAACCTCCCGCACTGTGCTGGGTGTGGGCCATTGTAGCACTGCTCTCACTTTCCCATCGGAGGGCTGTACGCCGGCTTCCGACACCTTGTGTCCGAGATATTCAATCTCTTCCTGAAAGATCCGGCATTTTTTTGGTTTTAGTTTAAGCCCATGGGCCCGTAACCGCTGAAACACTTGGCCCAGGTTTTCTAGATGTTTCTCAAAGGTTGCAGAATACACTACTATGTCGTCCAGGTAAATCAATGTGGCCTCGAAGTTCATGTCTCCAAGGCAACTTTCCATGAGGCGCTGAAAAGTTCCTGGGGCATTATTTAGTCCAAACGGCATGCGATTGAACTCGAAGAGTCCCATGGGTACAATAAATGCGGTCTTGGCCTTGTCTTTCTCTGCCACAGGGACCTGCCAATATCCGCTGGCCAGATCGAGGGAGGAGAAGTAACGTGCCTTTCCCAACGCCGACAGGGACTCCTCTATCCGGGGCAGAGGGTAGGAATCACGAACCGTGCATCCATTAAGCTTGCGGTAGTCAACACAGAAGCGGGTAGACCCATCCTTTTTCTTGACCAGCACGATTGGGGCAGCCCATGGACTCTGACTTTCTCTTACCACCCCGCTCTTCAGCATCTGCGCCAAAAGCTCTTTTACCTCTTGGTAGTACTTTGGGGGTATTTGCCTGTACCTTTCCCTGATCGGTGGGGCATCTCCCGTGGGTATTTCGTGCTGAATCTTGTCAGTACAGCCGAAATCTTCTGCGTGACGGGAGAACGTGGCTTGATTCTCCCAAATAAAGTCCTCTATGGCTTGGGCTTGCTCCGAAGCGAAGGGGCTCAGGTCCACTCCCATCTGCCCTAAGATGACGCGACTGTTCCATTGATCAGTGGGTTTCTCTTTTCTTTCCATAGAAAGAGTCCAAGTCCAGGCTTCCCCTGCCATGGGCTGCAATTCAATCGATTCTGCGGCCGCCACCTCTTCAGGCGCCAGGTAGACATGGGCCAGAACAACTCCCGAGGTCAAGGTGTAGGCCTGTTCACCGGTGTTTACGCAACGGAAAGGGACCCTTCCATTTCTTACTGTTGCTAAAGTGCGAGCCACCAACGGTTCGTCTCCGTTCTCTTCACCACGATAAGGCTCCACCAACACCTCCATCCCCTCGAGTGTATGGTGGGCCCCGACTGGCAAGGTGAGGACTGTCTCACGATTTGGAGGTAGAGTAATTGTTGTCTGTCTTGGGACTCGAACCCTCCCCACCGGGTAGCGGCTCCCACCATTCTTCCACAGTCCTCGGGCACGGATAAGGTGTTGGAAGACCTTCTGGGCAGGCCGGTTAGCAACTGTCGTCTTCCAGTAATCACAGCCCCCCGTGTCGAAGAGCAACTGGTCTAATTCTTTCAAGATGTTCATGCCCACGATAGCTGGCACCTCTCTGTCGTACCGGCCCTCCGTTAACACAATCCCTTTTTTGCCTAAGTTCTGGCCACAGGCACGTATGTTCATCCACACGACCCCTACAACCGGAATGGGAAGATTGTTTGCAGCCCTCAGTTTGATATGTGCCCCTCTGTCAATGGATACAGTTTGTCCAAAATGTTGGTAGAAGAACTGTTCTGGCATGGTGGTCACTTGGGACCCAGTATCCATCAGGCATCTTACTTCTTTCCCTTCAAATTCGGCCATGATCGTCGGCGTGCTGGCTGCTATATCTTCAGGGCGTTGGTTTTCTCTAAGCTCAGTTGGTCTCCCCGCCATGTGCCCATCCATGGAGGGAGGCACTAGTTTAACGGCGGTCTTTCTTGAGACGTCTTCCTCTCCGGACAGTGTCGGAATAAATGGTTCCGATTTCCACAGTTCCAACACTGGTAGTCTCCAGCGGGTCTCGGTCGTCTCTGCTCGATCTGTCCCCTCTCTTCTTGATAGGTATGCGTGCGGGTATTTGGCCGCGGTGCTGTAGTTCCTACTTCTGACGCCGGGGCTTGCATATTCTTCAGCAACTCTTGTAGAGCAGTAACAGTCTCTTGTAACTGATCCACTTTAGCCTCAAGCTGGCTCGGTTCTCGGTTTTTCTCACCCGGGACTACCTTATGCATACAAACTTCACCCCAGGCGTTCTGCGGGTCGCAATTTTCAGTTTGTGTGCGGGAGACTGCTTCTTCCAATATCTCCTGGAAAGTTAGTTTTTTTTCTACCCTGAGCCGTTCACGGAGGGCACCTTTGATCTTGGGGTTATGTAACCCACGGAGGAATTGATCTCGTAGGGTACGGTCAGCATAACCGGGGGTTTGTGCTAGCTCTGGCTCTGCTGTAAGCATTTGTCTCATTATTCTCTGGAGTGCATTTGCATACTGTGGCAGACCTTCTTCTTCACCCTGCAGCCTGTAGAACAGTTGCGCCTGTAAATCTCCTGCTTCTGGTTTCCCGCCATACACTCTCTCAAGAATCTTCACCACCTGCTCTAACGTCTTTCGTTCACTCTCAGGGCGCAATAAAATGGTCTCTTGAGCATGGCCTTCAAGGGCAATCAACAATATCTCCCCTTGATTTTCTGCAGTCACTCCTGCTACTCTCAACATGCCCCCCACTCTCTGCACCCAGTCATGGAGAGGTACATTGCTGCCAGTAAATTTTGGTATATGGGTCAGCATAGCCCCCAGGGACAGTTGCCTTGCTGGTATTCCCCCATCAGGTTGTATTAGAACACCTCCATCAGCGACACCCCCCTGTCCGTCCATGGTTCCGTACCAGCCTGCGTATCCTGCCGACTACGCCAAATGTAATAACCTGCAGGTAACGGGATACGCAAGGACTGCACGGAACCACGGGGGTTAATCAATGCAAATTTAATAATGTATTGCACAACACAGGTGGAGGAAAAGTGAGGGAAGGGAGCACAGCAGTAGAGATAATGCAATATACATACAACTACTTTGAATAACTTGTCAAGGGTAGGAAGCCTCAGATTGTACTCCCAAAAGCAAAACACAGAAATCCTTATTAAACAAAAAAACGCAGAGTCCTTGTTACCTTACTCGTATAACACAGTGCAGAGTCTTTTCCTATCTGTCCCTAACTAAAAGTAGTGTGCACACTTAACTGCAGGTTTCAGCGTGGGGTACCTCGTCACCGTTGGGGCCCGTATTCCGCCAGCAGACACCTCTAAAGTTCAGTCTTTGTCCCGGATCTGTAACTCGCACGTGCTGCCTGGCTCCTCGCTCTCCACATCCAGCCTCTTTGGATCGGTAATTTGCACGTGCTGTCTGGCTCCTCGCTCCACATCCAGCCTCTTTGGATCTGTGTCTTGGGGGGGGACACCACGCAACACTCTAAGGTACTTGGACCTCGGAAAACAGGGCAGACTGAGGCCTTCTATCTTACAGCCCACTCCAGCAAATTCCACTCTGCAAAACACAGCCACAAGTAGACTCCTCCTCCTCCTGTTCCAGACTCAACCAGTCACTCGAGCAGTAGGACTTTTTGCCCGCTGTTCTCTGTTTTGACAGCAGGTGGCAGCATAACACAAGGAAGTCCATCAAACAGTCTTTTAACCTATATATATATAAATGTTAACAGGTCTTACACATATATTATGGCTGCAATAAAATGGGAATCTAGGGGTTTCTATAGGAGGAAAATTACTTTGTAATAAGGGCTGTAAAGTTGTGAAGTATGCGTCTGTGACCCAGCTGAATATTATCACTTTTTTTTTGGGGGGGGGGACAGGGTGGCAATTAGAAATTCTGCTATGGGGCACCATCATTTCTATGAGCCCCTGGCTCTAGCTCTTCAGAACTCTTCTGCCTATTCAACCCAGTCCCAAAAGAAAGTCCATGATTCGATCAGTTTTTTTAAGCAGGACTGGAGTTGATCCAAAAGATCAGCAGGACCATGGTCCAGCAGATTCGTTGGTAGTGCATCCTCTTCCTAGTCGGCCTTCCTCGCCCTAGCAATTTCATGCTTGCGTCATGTCATAATGATACAATGTCACCGAACCTACTAATCAGAGGGCCATCAGAGATGGTGGTACGTAGGAGGGAGTTTGAAAGGCTGTGATCTGGCAGCCACGGACTATCGTAGTCACCACATTGCCAAGGACTTTACAAGTCTTTTAGATTCACTATAGGAGGAATTTATAGACTATGATAAAAATTCAGCAGTTTATTCCAGAAAAGAGTCATAAAAATACTGCACATTTTTGTTCCACTGGTTCCACTGCCTTTATGAACCATGGGCAGAGCTGGGTGACCTGACACATTCTCCATAATTTATTCCATAGAGAATTGGCGCATTTTACTCCAGTGAATGTCTGATCATGGCTGGTCCTTACCTTGATGAATTCTGATGATGATTCTTAAAAGTGCCAGTTCGCTTTAAAGGGGGTTTCATTTAACCTGGGTCATAATTGTAGCGCCCCATGGGGCAGGTGTTTTAACCTACTCATTGCCGGGTCGGTGGTGCAGACCCTCTGCAATGTCACGGGGTGGCCTGGCCCAGTTCCGTTACCCCGAGGGGTACAGGAGGGGAGGAAATGCGGTGGACAGGAGGCAGGAAGGATGGAGGTGGTATTTGGAGGTTAGGAAAGTCTTTTTATTATCACCTGTGGTACGCGGCCAGGGATGTACCGCCGCTACGGGTGCTGCTCTCCAGGGCTGATGGTGAGGGTTGCAGCCGGGATGGTGTCGCTCCCCACAGGCGGAGCAGGATTACCCCGGGGAGGATTACGGAGTAAGGACGAGAGTGGTGACAGTCCCCATTGGCGCTGCAGAACTGGGCGCCGGCGCCAGTAAAGGAGAGGCAGGCGCTGCAGTTCCAGGTCTTTTACTCACAAGTAGTTCAGGCGCTGCCCCAGAGTACCGATCTCTGCCACAATGGGCTCCAGCCGATCCCGGATCCGTTGGCGATCATCGCCAATGCCCGTGAAAGTCTTTTAGAGAAGTGTCCCTAGGTTGCTATCCAGAACCCGGGCCGAGCCTCCTGCTCCAAGCCACGGGTCCACGAAGAGAGAGAAACACTAACTCCAGTTGTCAGTGCTACGTGTTATCCCAAGCTGTGCCAGGGAAGGTCTGCTGTAAGTGAGATGGTTGCGCCTACTTCTACCCCACGTGGTGCCCGCCTCCAGTGGTCGTCCTAGTGACGGGAAAAGTCCCATGCTTCGTGATGGCTAAGGCTACTTTCACACATCAGTTTTTTGCCATCAGGTACAATCCGGAAAAAAAAGGATAAAACGGATCCGGTATCGCATCCGGTTTATCCCCATAGACTTGCATTGTAACCGGATTGTACCTGATGGCTTTGCGGTGCATCCGGTTTTTTCCGGATGCGGCAAAATAATTAAATGCGGCGGCCGGATAGAACGTATCATGTAACGTTTTTTTGCCCCTTAAAAAAAACGCATTCTGCCGGATCCGGTACAATGCGGCATTGTATACAATGATTGTCTATGCATGCCGGATCCGGCGCAATGCGGTTTAAACCGGATGCGGTGACCGCATCCGGTTTGGTAAACAGAGCATGCGCAAATTTTTTTTTTTCATCATCACAAAACTTATAAAAGGATCCAGCACATTCTACACACCTCCTGCCGTTCGTTCCTGACTTCAAGTTCTGCTGTCCTCCAGTCCAGTGCTCCAGGGAAGAGGTAATGTCCACAGTACTGTCCACAGATCACTGTTGTGAGCTGCGTACATGTACTTAGACATTTTTTTTCCTTTTTTTACAGGTGCAGTGTTGCGGTCAGAGTTTGGGCCAGCCAGTTGCTGGGTACGTTCGGTTCTGTGCCAGTGTGAATTTCTTTGGAGGAGAGTGTTCCTGAGGTAATGTCCACAGTACTGTCCACAGATCACTGTTGTGAGCTGCGTACATGTACTTAGACATTTTTTTTCCTTTTTTTACAGGTGCAGTGTTGCGGTCAGAGTTTGGGCCAGCCAGTTGCTGGGTACGTTCGGTTCTGTGCCAGTGTGAATTTCTTTGGAGGAGAGTGTTCCTGAGGTAATGTCCACAGTACTGTCCACAGATCACTGTTGTGAGCTGCGTACATGTACTTAGACATTTTTTTTTCTTTTTTTACAGGTGCAGTGTTGCGGTCAGAGTTTGGGCCAGCCAGTTGCTGGGTACGTTCGGTTCTGTGCCAGTGTGAATTTCTTTGGAGGAGAGTGTTCCTGAGGTAATGTCCACAGTACTGTCCACAGATCACTGTTGTGAGCTGCGTACATGTACTTAGACATTTTTTTTCCTTTTTTTACAGGTGCAGTGTTGCGGTCAGAGTTTGGGCCAGCCAGTTGCTGGGTACGTTCGGTTCTGTGCCAGTGTGAATTTCTTTGGAGGAGAGTGTTCCTGAGGTAATGTCCACAGTACTGTCCACAGATCACTGTTGTGAGCTGCGTACATGTACTTAGACATTTTTTTTTCTTTTTTTACAGGTGCAGTGTTGCGGTCAGAGTTTGGGCCAGCCAGTTGCTGGGTACGTTCGGTTCTGTGCCAGTGTGAATTTCTTTGGAGGAGAGTGTTCCTGAGGTAATGTCCACAGTACTGTCCACAGATCACTGTTGTGAGCTGCGTACATGTACTTAGACATTTTTTTTCCTTTTTTTACAGGTGCAGTGTTGCGGTCAGAGTTTGGGCCAGCCAGTTGCTGGGTACGTTCGGTTCTGTGCCAGTGTGAATTTCTTTGGAGGAGAGTGTTCCTGAGGTAATGTCCACAGTACTGTCCACAGATCACTGTTGTGAGCTGCGTACATGTACTTAGACATTTTTTTTCCTTTTTTTACAGGTGCAGTGTTGCGGTCAGAGTTTGGGCCAGCCAGTTGCTGGGTACGTTCGGTTCTGTGCCAGTGTGAATTTCTTTGGAGGAGAGTGTTCCTGAGGTAATGTCCACAGTACTGTCCACAGATCACTGTTGTGAGCTGCGTACATGTACTTAGACATTTTTTTTTCTTTTTTTACAGGTGCAGTGTTGCGGTCAGAGTTTGGTCCAGCCAGTTGGTGTGCGAGGCCTGTAATAAAAAAAGATATGTCGTCTTCTGGTAGCCCGCCCTCCGGTTCACAAACTGAGGTATATATTTTTTTTTGGGTGTTTTTTTTTAAAAAAAAAAAAAAATTTTTTAAATAAACGACATTTACACAGGTGGCCGAAACATCACAGGAGATGCTGCCAGAAGAGGACGGAAGGGGTGGAGAAATACACGGAGCGGGCGGTCATAGTGTAAGTTTCATACAGGAATTGTTTACCACAGCACACCAAACACATAAGTAAATAATGTTTTTTTTTTTTTCTTCACTAAAGGCTTCAACTTCTAGGGCTCACGATAGAGCTCCCCCAAGACCGTCCCAGGGTCGTCGTCGAGGTGGCGGTGGTCATAGTGTAAGATTTTTTTTTTTTTTTTATTCATGTCTGTGTGAATTTATGTCTAATTTTTTTTTTTTTTAATTTCTTTTTTCTTTCTTTGAACAGGCATCACAGCGTGCTCCAGATTCTGACGGTGAGGAGGCCGGATTTATCAACATTGACCTCCTCATCGATGAAGTTAGAGAGAGGGAGCCGCTGTGGAACATGGCTGACCGCCGCCACGCTGATTCTATCGTAACCCGTCGACTCTGGGACGAGGTATGCCACGCAGCGATAGAAGGTTGGGGGGAGCTCAATTCTCGTGGCCAGAAGAAAGCGCGTAAGTATTCACAGTTCAGTAGGTTATGCTGCAGGATGTAATGTGTTGTATACTAACCACTTTGTGCTTTCCACTTTCAGGTGACAAACTTCAGAAGCGGTGGCGGTCTATCAGGGATCGCTTCAAAAAGGAGTTGAATCAAGAGATGCAGGCCCCGAGTGGATCCGGAGGACGCAGATCGAAGTACCGTTACTTTAGAGCCTTGTCGTTCCTCCGGACAACTATGGTGTGCAGAAGGTAAATATTCCCCACAATATGTACAAAGTATAATATTTTATGTCTGGTTTTTTTTGCCTTTTTTTTTTTATTCAGTGGCACTGTATAGCAATTAAATTAATTATTGTTTTGTTTTTCCTCTTTTTACCAGCACCGTCTGCAGCACTCAGGAGCCTGCATCGAACCCGACAGGAGCGATCCCTGAACAGTCCGCCACTGGGGAACACAGGCACAGACCCCACCCATCTGAACCTTCCCTTTCATCTACATCTGTCCCATCCACCTGCGCTGGAGCTTCCGGTGAGACTTCATTACCTGAAGCTGCTGGTGACGAGATAGCTTTTCCCCTACCCCACCCCTCTGACACTGCTGCCCTCAGTAGAACACCTTTGGGTTCTGGGCGTCAGCGTCATAGGGGTCAGGAAAGGAACTATGCGCCCGAGTTCTTGCATCTAAATGCAGCCTTCCAGAACGCCATTAAATTATTAGCAGAACAAAATAGTTCTGGTTTTAGCTTCATAAAGGCCAATATGGATAAAAATACACACGAATTGTGCACGCGTCTGGACAGGCTGCATTTAGATGCAAGTAAATCACCCAATCATTGTTTTTTTCAAGCCGTACTCGAGCGCATGGAAAAGCTATCTCCTGACCAGCAGATGCATGTAATGCAAGCCACACGGCAGGCTCTGGCGCAGGTTTCCTCCCAACCACCTCCACCCACCCCTCCTCCAGCACCTGCCCCCCCTCCAGCCATTGTCCCTACTCCCCCTGCTGCCCAGTACCAGCCTGCTGCCCAGTACCAGCCTGCTGCCCAGTACCAGCCTGCTGCCCAGTACCAGCTCCCAACCACATCTGCCCCTACACTTCCTACCCACTACCACCTCTCGCCTTCCACACCCATCATGACCCCAACTCAAGCCTCTAATTCACCCGCCACCTCTTCTGTCTCCCAATCCCTCCACTCCACCCCTCAATCCTTACCAAATCCCATCCCATCTCCTGGTTTCCCTCTTGGTTTCTCAACCACACCTTCACCTTCTGTTACTTCCCCACCACCACCACCAACACCACTTTCCACCCTCAATACTCCAACTGTGCGTGTGTTCCCATCTGTCAGCCCCTCCAGTACTATCTCCACCCCAAGCCCAAGATATACAAATTTATAATTTATTTATGTATGTAATAAAAAATAAAAGATTTTTGTTGAAAAGTATTTATTTGTTCTTGTTTTTTTTGGGGGGGAATATTATTTTGCAAGTTAAGTTAATAATAAGGTAATACAAAAACATAACATGTTGTAATTTGCCGGTGTAAAAATTACAAATTTGTAAAGAGATTCAAAGACTAAAATTAACAAGGTTAACAAGATATTTTTAAATTTATTTTTAACTATTTTTATTTGTTATAAAACTAAAGAAAAATCTTATACCATTTGATCTTGCCAATCTACTCTACCTTCTGGGGACACAAAATAGTCAGCATATTTGTCACGTATTGTTGAACAGGCAACACTACTCCTAAATCCAGGACTGGTGTAGTCAGTCAAAGAGGTGGATTCCAAACTCTGGTCATCCAAGGACAAAGGTTCCTTTGTTAAAACAAAATTGTGCAGTACCACACATGCTTTCACTATTTCATCAACAGTTTCAATGTTTAAATTAATCGCTGTTAACAACACTCGCCATTTGCTGGTTAGTATCCCAAAGGAGCATTCCACCATTCTTCTGGCTCTGGATAATCGGTAATTATATATTTTTTGTGTTTGCGTCAATCCATGGCT
The DNA here is from genome assembly GCF_048569485.1 of Anomaloglossus baeobatrachus. Lineage (NCBI taxonomy): Eukaryota > Metazoa > Chordata > Amphibia > Anura > Aromobatidae > Anomaloglossus > Anomaloglossus baeobatrachus. Next base: position 494,373,536 of record NC_134357.1, read on the forward strand.
TGCATATGGCTTTAATAGATGTTGGGAGAGTTGAAAGGCTTCGTCGGCCACAAAAACAAAGGGCATTGGGGGCTCACATGTGCCAGGAAGAGGTCTTGCAGGAGGGAAATCAAAAGTATTCCCATAGATTCGCCGCCCCATTGGGGACATTTTAAAGACCTGAGAGTCATTGGATCTCCCATATGCGCCAATGTCCACTGAGATAAATTTGTAGTCCGCTATTGCCATTAGGACAATTTGAGAAATACTTTTTATAATTGTAGTATTCAGACCCCGAAGCAGCAGGTTTCACAATTCTTATATGTTTGCCGTCCACTGAGCCAAGGCAATTTGGAAACTGACAAATGTTGTAGTATTGTTCGGCAATTGCAAGCCATCTGTCCCTGGTGGGCTGGGGGATGAAATCCTCATGGAGGCAATCCCACAAGGCTTGGCAAGTGTCTCTAATGATTCCCGAGATGGTGGAAATTCCTAGTCGAAACTGGTAGTGGAGGGACGAAAGCGACTCTCCAGTTGCAAGGAATCTGTAAAGGAAAGACAATAATTATAAAAAATAATAGCAAACACATTACAGTTAAAAGTCAATTTACAGGAGGATACAATTTAAAAAAATAACTTACCTAAGCGTAACCAGCAAACGCTCCTCGGGTGTTATAGAGTAACGGCAGAAGGTGTCCGTTTTACGTATGTTGTCCGCAACAAGGCCAAGGAGGACGTCAAAATTATTCACTGCCATCCGGACATAGCTTGTGAATTTTTCATGGTTTCCACGGAGCTCCAGGTATAGGGTTGAAAACACCCCACGTGTCAGTCTCTGGGCAGTCAGGGGATGGATCCAAAAGCGTCGATGTCGCTGACGCCTCAGTCGCTGTCGCTCCTTTTCTCTGACGATGATAGCCAAGCGATTTGCCTCAAATATAAAATCTGCAGTGATCTTTGTGATATTTGCAAGAATAACATCCATGCTTTCTGCTTGTCTCTGTCTTCATTCTGTAATATATGCTTCAAAATACTGTATATATACTATATTTTCCCAATAGCCAATCAGAATACGGAACGCGTTAATTGTTTGTTTAGTGTTTAAAAAACGGATCCGTAAAAAAACGGACATAACGGATGCAAAACGGATGCAAACCGGACCCACCGGATCCGTTTTATTCCGGATCCGTCCCCAACGGATCCGCTTAAAACCGGATCCGGTGGGTCCGGTTTGCACAACAAAACCGGAATTGTTGGATACGGAAAAAAAAAGGACTGTACCTGAATACAGAAAACTGATGTGTGAAAGTAGCCTTAGAGGGAAACATGTTACAGACTATTGCACCATATAGCCACAAGACTCAGACTCTGCCACCTATAATGGCAATAAAACAGCAGGTTTATTTATTAGGCTACTTTCACACATCAGTTTTCTGTATTCAGGCACAGTCCTTTTTTTTCCTGATCCAACGGATCCTGAAAAAAAAGTGAAAACCTTATCCACCGGATCCGTTTTTTTAACGGATCCGTTATGCCGGATCCGTTAAAAAACGGATCCGGTGGATACGGTTTGCATCCGTTTTTGCATCCTTTCCGTCCGTTTTTTGGCTGGATCCGTTTTGTTAATTACATTGGAGCATGCTCAGTTTAGAAAAACGGATCCGGCGGCCGCATCCGTTTTTTACCGCATTACGCCGGATCCGGCGTCCATAGGCTTCTATTGTAAAACACGCCGTATCGCGCCGGATCCGGCGCGATGCGGTTTTTTTGCCGGACAAAAAAACGTTGCAAGCTACGTTGCCTCCGGCCGCCGCTTTCACTAATTTTGCCGCATCCGGAAAAAAACGGATGCAACGCAAAGCCATCCGGTACAATCCGGTAACAATGCAAGTCTATGGGGAAAAAACGGATGCGGTACCGGATCCGTTTTACCCGTTTTTTTCCGGATTGAACCTGATGGCAAAAAACTGATGTGTGAAAGTAGCCTTAGAGAGCCATTAATAATGATAAAACAGTGGTCCTGACAAAGTGAAACAGTTGCTCATGGCAACCAATGACATACGAGGTCTCATTTCTGACAAAGTGAAACAGTTGCTCATGGCAACCAATGACATACGAGGTCTCATTTCTGACAAAGTGAAACAGTTGCTCATGGCAACCAATGACATACGAGGTCTCATTTCTGACAAAGTGAAACAGTTGCTCATGGCAACCAATGACATGCGAGGTCTCATTTCTGACAAAGTGAAACAGTTGCTCATGGCAACCAATGACATACGAGGTCTCATTTCTGACAAAGTGAAACAGTTGCTCATGGCAACCAATGACATACGAGGTCTCATTTCTGACAAAGTGAAACAGTTGCTCATGGCAACCAATGACATACGAGGTCTCATTTCTGACAAAGTGAAACAGTTGCTCATGGCAACCAATGACATGCGAGGTCTCATTTCTGACAAAGTGAAACCGTTGCTCATGGCAACCAATGACATACGAGGTCTCATTTCTGACAAAGTGAAACAGTTGCTCATGGCAACCAATGACATACGAGGTCTCATTTATTTAGCCAGAGTCTAGAACATGAAAGCTGCAAGCTGATTGGTTGCCTCAATCAATGTGGCTGGCTAAGGCTACTTTCACACATCAGTTTTTTGCCATCAGGTTCAATCCGGAAAAAAACGGGTAAAACGGATCCGGTACCGCATCCGTTTTTTCCCCATAGACTTGCATTGTTACCGGATTGTACCGGATGGCTTTGCGTTGCATCCGTTTTTTTCCGGATGCGGCAAAATTAGTTAAAGCGGCGGCCGGAGGCAACGTAGCTTGCAACGTTTTTTTGTCCGGCAAAAAAAACGCATCGCGCCGGATCCGGCGCGATACGTCGTGTTTTACAATAGAAGCCTATGGACGCCGGATCCGGCGTAATGCGGTAAAAAACGGATGCGGCCGCCGGATCCGTTTTTCTAAACTGAGCATGCTCCAATGTAATTAACAAAACGGATCCAGCCAAAAAACGGACGGAAAGGATGCAAAAACGGATGCAAACCGTATCCACCGGATCCGTTTTTTAACGGATCCGGCATAACGGATCCGTTAAAAAAACGGATCTGGTGGATACGGTTTTCACTTTTTTTTCAGGATCCGTTGGATCAGGAAAAAAAGGACTGTGCCTGAATACAGAAAACTGATGTGTGAAAGTAGCCTAGGGGTACTTTCACACATCCGGATTTTTGCTCTGCGGCACAATACGGCGTTGTGCATAAAAACCGCAACCGGCTTTTGTAACGCCGATTGCGGTTTTTTTTTGCATTGACTTACATTAGTGCCGCATTGTGCCGCAGGGGCTTGCGTTCGGTCCGGTTTTTGCCGCATGCGGCAGATTTAGCCGATGCGGCGGCCGGATCGAACGTACCCTGCAACGTTTTTTGCTCCGGCAAAAAACACCGCATCGCGCCGCATCCGGCCGCTGCGGCGCATTTTTCAATGCATCCCTATGGAGGCCGGATGCGGCGCGATGCGGAAAAAAACGCATCCGGTCGCCGCATGCGGTATTTTCCACTGCGCATGCTCAGTAGCATGCCGCAACCGGAAAAAACCGGACCGGCCGCATGTAAAAACGTATGCAAAGGATGCGGTGTTTTCACCGCATCCGTTGCATAGTTTTCACAGCCGGATTGAACCGCAGGGCTCAAACCGGATGTGTGAAAGTAGCCTAACACATTGCATGAAGGTGTGAGCTGATTGGTTGCCTCAATCAATGTGGCTGGCTAACACATTGCATGAAGGTGTGAGCTGATTGGTTGCTACAGCCAGAGTTTAGAACAATGAAAGCAGCCAACTGATTGTTTACTAAGGCCAATTTCTTGATCATGACAGCAGATTGGTTGCCATTGCTGCACATACCATGAGATATGTGAGCTGATTGGTCATGATGGCCAAGACACAAACATGAAAGCTGTGAGCTGATTGGTTGCTATGATCAAGGTGCAAAGAAGTTGTGATCTGATTGGTTAATTCTACATACACCTGCTCTCACGCAGATGAAGGCTGACTTGGCCACCTGAGGCCTAGCACCTGGTAGTGATTGTCTGCAGCCTGTGTGGTCAGGACAATTCCTAGAGAGGAGCACGGTAAGAAGCTTCTGGCTGCCATGTTGTACTTCTACTGCTTGTGTCCACCATTGTTTTCCCGCTTCTGTGAGGAAATACCTGAGGTAATGAGTTTGCAGTATATATACCGGTATTTGTGCACACTGCAACCTTCTAATACACTTGTGAGCTCTCTGCTTGCTGTCAGTGAATGGAAACCTTCATATTAATATCCATGTAAACTGTTTAATGGTAATACCTCTCACAGCGGAGGGTTTGTTACAATCGGCTGCAGCTGTGTATTCGTATTACTGCAGTGCTCACTATGTCTGCCTGTATTATGCAGAGCGGCCACTGATGGCCATGTTGTGGCCGCACAATGGTCCAGTGTGTGGGACGGGGCTCTGGGCTATTCATGTCTGCCAGATGCCAGCGATGTGAGAATCTCGAGTTCTCCAGTCTCAAGATCTCTGAAACCTCCCATTGTGATCATGAGAGGACTATTGTCTGTGTGTGGGGACACGGCGACCCCCACATCAGTGTCATTACCGTCCTCATATCATATCGCCCTGTATTGTGCATCCAAAAGCGGTTATATTCTTGTATATAGGAGCAGTATTGTAGTGGTTATATCCTTGTACATAGGGGGGCAGTATTGCAGTGGTTATATCCCTGTACATAGGGGGGCAGTATTGCAGTGGTTATATCCCTGTACATAGGGGGGCAGTATTGCAGTGGTTATATCCCTGTACATAGGGGGGCAGTATTGCAGTGGTTATATCCCTGTACATAGGGGGGCAGTATTGCAGTGGTTATATCCCTGTACATAGGGGGGCAGTATTGCAGTGGTTATATCCCTGTACATAGGGGGGCAGTATTGCAGTGGTGTTATCCCTGTACATAGAGGGGGGCAGTATTGCAGTGGTGTTATCCCTGTACATAGAGGGGGGCAGTATTGCAGTGGTGTTATCCCTGTACATAGGGGGGGGCAGTATTGCAGTGGTGTTATCCCTGTACATAGGGGGGGGCAGTATTGCAGTGGTGTTATCCCTGTACATAGGGGGGGGCAGTATTGCAGTGGTGTTATCCCTGTACATAGGGGGGGGCAGTATTGCAGTGGTGTTATCCCTGTACATAGGGGGGGGCAGTATTGCAGTGGTGTTATCCCTGTACATAGGGGGGGGCAGTATTGCAGTGGTGTTATCCCTGTACATAGGGGGGGGCAGTATTGCAGTGGTGTTATCCCTGTACATAGGGGGGGGCAGTATTGCAGTGGTGTTATCCCTGTACATAGGGGGGGGCAGTATTGCAGTGGTGTTATCCCTGTACATAGGGGGGGCAGTATTGCAGTGGTGTTATCCCTGTACATAGGGGGGGCAGTATTAGGCCTCGGTTCTACTTGCATTTTGCATGGACGCGTGCAATCTGATAAAACATCGGACTGCACTTGCACCAGTGCAAAAGTATGGGGCAATGTCCATCTGCGATTGATTTCTCATGCCATAGCGGAATGAATCACAGCATGCTGCGTTTGGCAGGGAGTCTCGGCTTGCATGCACCCAAACAAGTATATGGGAGCGTGTGAAACTTTGCAGTACACTCGGATGTCATCAGAGGGCAGTGCGATGCACGCAGAGACAGAAAGTGCTCCCTACCTCTTTTCTGTAGCTGTGGTCCGATTGCATCAGAGGGTCATTAGCATATCGCTTCTGATGCTCTTGCATGGGAAGCAATGTGCAAGTGGAACTGAGGCCTTATAGTAGTTATATTCTTGTACATTGAGGGCAGTATTAGGCTATGTTCACACAGTGTTTTTTACCTGCGTTTTTGGTCCGTTTTTGCTGCAGAATTTTCTTGAGAAATTCTTGTAACCTTTCTGCAGACATTCCCCAGCAAAACCTATGGCAAAAAAAATTAGCTGTGCACACACTGCGTTTTTTTCTTAAGAAAATTCTTTCAGTAGATTTTCTTAAGAAAAAGAATGAGCATGTCACTTCTTTTCTGCAGCTAACTGCGTTATTTGCCATAGATAATTGGCACAATAACGCAGGGAGCAATCAGCCAGCGGTAAAAACGCACCGAAAACGCGTCAAAAACGCAGGTGCGTTTTTGGTGCGTTTTTTTAATGCAGGTGCACTAATCCTTCACTCTTAAGAAATTTCTTAAGAAAAATCATTTTTCTAGTGTGAACATAGCCTTATAGTAGTTATATTCTTGTACATAGGGGGCAGTATTATAGTAGTTATATTCTTGTACATAGGGGGCAGTATTATAGTAGAAGTAGTTATATTACTCTAGTAAGTAGCAAATTGTAAACTGTAAATTTATAGTGATTCTTTCATACCTGATCTGACAATATAAGTACATGATCAGACTTGACCTGTGATATAATGTATGCAGTCCCATCTTGGATATCTGCCGAGTTATAAGTAAATTTGCCAAAGAAAGAGCTTAAACCATAATGGCATGTCATACAATGCACACATCTGTCATTTCTGGATGTATAGCGCCATCTAGTGTTCATTTTATAAAAAGTACGCATGTGCACGTCTTGCAAGTTGAAATAAATTTTCATGTGTGTATCATAATATATATGTCCCTTTTGAAAATTACATTGCTCTCATAGCTGGGATGGTCACATTTCAGTCTGGTTATAGGAACATAAAAGTATGTCCAAAACACATCCATTGCTGTTTGGGTTGCATGTTGTCAGTTTCTAGAACAGATTGAGAAAAAAAAAAAATCTTCTATATCCCTTTTTGTATGTATGTATGTATGTATATATTTTTCACTCTGGTGCTTTAAATTGAAGTCTCCTGACCCCTGTCTTATACTCACCTGCTGCTGTCTTCATCTTTTTCCAGTCAGTCTCCTGTGATTTGTGACCTGCTGGCAGCCCAAGTGTTTTATAGAGAGCCGGAGGTAACAGCTCAATACAAGTCTATGCGAGCCTTAATCTGGCTCTCATAGACTTGTATTGGGAGTGTGTGATGGAACTTCTGACCAGTCAGAAGATGCAGGACCTGAGTGACCTCTCGAAAGGATGAAAACCTGGAAAGTGAGACTATAGCAGGGGGCTACATGTAAAGTTTGTCTCCAGTGTTGGGAAAAAAATATATGTGCGCGCGCGCTGGAGTGGTGCTTTAGGTCCAGACAGTCCCGCCCCCACCTTATAAACAAAGGGTTCCTTCTGCTTCAGTTATGCTACAGATCCATTTTGTTCCAATGACAGAACAAACGGAAATTCCTGGATCCTACCTGCTCATATATGTCTAGACTATTAGTCCAGTAGAGGCAAGCCGGTTGGATATGGTGCCATCAAGAAAAGTCGCCTTGCTGTGGTTGATGGGCTCACAAGAATTGGCCAGTTTTTGTGTGAAGAACCTCCATTTTTCTAAGTACAGTATATTCTACATATCATTAATGCAGTTTACATTTCATATATTGTATGGTTGCAGAAGTCTTGGCGCTTAGAGAGGTGTGTGTGTGTGTGTCCATGCTTGCGTGCTACCCATAGACAAGATTGGGCCATGGGGACCTTGTTCTCATGGTCAGTGGACTCTACCGATTTATACATTTGGAGTAGTGATGAGTGAGAGCTTCCACATCTGGGTGCTCAATACTTGTAACGAGTAGTGATGAGCGAGCACCACCATGCTCCATACTCGTCATGAGCAGTCGAACGATCCGTACCAGAGTATAATGGAAGTCAATGGAGAACTTAAGCATTTTTCTTGAAGATCTTTCCCATTGACTTTTATTATACACTGTACACGAGTTGTGCCCATCCGAGCTTCTGACCGGATTGTTACGAGAACATGGTAGTGCACGCTCATCACTAGTCCCACGTTTTTCCCTATCTATAGAATAGAGGTTAACTTGTTGGGGGTTCAACTGTTAGGAACATCGGAAGTAGCCTTGGTGCATTGCTACATAGCAATATTGAGTATACAGGGTGTCCACCCATATACTGTCCACCGCCATTAACTTGAGAATGGCGGCAGCTATAGGCATAGAAGTGGTGTCTAGGTATAGTAAAGTAGCCATGCGCTACGCAATGAAACCACCTATAGCGCCACCTGGTGGAAAACAAGTTATCATTTTTATCTTGAAAACGGAACGAGATAGATAAAAAAATAGTGAATTACAAAGTTGTAGGGCATCATCAATTCAATACGAATCGACACCTTGCATACAGAAATGCTATGGTTAGAACGTGTAAAACTCACAAGGCTGCGGACGTGAAGCGATACCTCATGGAGACCTTCCTACAAGTCATTGGGTATGGTGGCTGCATGGAGTGGCCTCCACGCTCACCTGACCTGACCCCATTGGACTTCATTCTGTGAGGTCACATCAAACAGCAGGTGTATGCGACCCCTCCACCAACATTGCAGGACCTACGACGACGTATCACAGATGCTTGTGCAAACGTGTCACCTGCCATATTACACAACGTGCAGCAAGATACAGTATGCTGTCCAGAGTCCAGATGTGCATTGCAGCTGACGGTGGCAACTGTGAGCATCAAAGTTAAATGAGCGCCACATGTGTGACCAGCATTCAATGTTTTGGGGGGGGTCCTCTCTCGTTCCGTTTTTGAAATAAAAATGCTAACTGTTGTTTTCCACCAGGTGGCGCTATAGGTGGTTTCAATGCGTAGTGCATCGCTACTTTACTATACCTAGACCCCACTTCTATTCCTATAGCTGCCGCCGTTCTCAAGTTAATGGCGGTGGACAGGACATGGGTGGACACACTGTATTATGTAATAGAGGAGTATATTAGGAAAAATATTACCGGTATTGGGAAGCACTAGATCATATGAGAAGGGGTTTGATTAGTAGTGTGAAAACCTATTTAATGCAATAAGAAGATGAACAGACACATCCAGCACCACCAGTAGTCATTTATTTATTTTTCTTAGCATTATTATTCTAGAAAAACAGGACTTCAAAATGGCTATAGATCGTTTGTACACAGGCGTCCATTGCACTGGCTCCCTGAAGATTTAGAGATCCAGAGAGAAGGGCGCTCTCTTAACACTAGAAGTCCCAGGAATTTCAAGCTCCATAGGTTCCAATGGTAGAAATGTTAAATGACCCCTCTCTGGGACTTCTAGTGTTAGTTTGTCTGAGTTTAGGAAAACATGACTGCTTTCTTTTTAATTTTCTTAAAAATAGCCCCATATCTGCCATGAGTTGTATTGTGTACTGCAATTGGTCTGTGTAGATGGATCCAAAATGACAACTCCTGTACAAGTAGCCGAATGTGCAGTTCTAAACCTATCTCCTATAGCAATGCTGGCCTTGTGTAACGCTGCAAAATAATTGGAATCAGAATGTGATACAACCTCTGTACCCCATATCTCTTGACACTAAAATAATCTTTTATCATATGGAACAGTCTTGGGCCAAGTTCAGATGTTTTATATTTCACGGTCCATTTACAGACCACTGTGCCCGGACTGACCACTGGTCTCATGACACTGCGAGTTCAGATCAGTTTGGACATTGGGGTCTGTGTATGGACCGTGAACCATATCCAGCCTACTGGACGATCCCTGCGTAAAATTATTTTGCCACTTCCTGAAATTTTAAAGGGGTTGTCCAACTCATTGGAAAAAAAAGTCATGAAAGAAGCTCTAACCCTGTTGCTTCTGCACGTGCCGCTCCTACAGTCCCAACTAGGACAAGAAACAACCATTTCCTATTGGTGATGAGCGAGCACTACCATGCTCAGGTGCTCTATAATCGTTAAGAGCAGTTGGATGCTTGGATGGCCACGACTCGAGTTCACGAGTACAATGAAAGTCAATGGGATCTCGCAAATTTTTCCTGGAAATATGCTTGTCTTACATTATATTCGAGCATCCAACTGCTCTTGAGTATCTTGCACCTGAGCATGGTAGTGATCACTCATCACTACTTTCTATTCTTCACTCTCTGGGATGCTGATGCCTGTAAATGGTTGTGGTAATCAGGTGCTCACAAAGCTACAACTTGCCTACTTTGGCTACATTTATACAAAGCAGAAGGACATAATTGTCGTAACAATAGAAGGAACAAGGCGAAGAAGACCAGCAACCTAATGGCTTGATACAATTAAGAATGGCAGAGAAGACCCTGGTGGACCTATCTAAGGCTTGTACAAGATCGATCTACCTACAGAGTGTTCTTCCATCAAATCTCCATGGTTTGTGATCTATCTATAGGCCATTAAAGTCAGATGACGAGCAAAATGTAATTAGGTGTGCATGAGCACTTTTCCACCAGGATTAGAGACAATATGTTCCTTATAGCTCTTACTTTGAAAGGCTGCAAATGATTTTGACAAGTATTGTGCAGTCTAGTTGCGATGGATGACCAGTCTCAAATTGCTCTGCTTGCTCAATACACCTTTTTGTACAAAAACATTTTAAAAACCTTTTGAAATATATATATATATTTTTTTTTTTTACATGACTTCAAGCAGATTAAATGGGTCCTATTGGTATACCTAGCTTCTAATCCTTACCCAGCCTGTATACACACCAAGTATAAGATGAAGGCTTTCAATAAAGGTGGTGCTGTAGGTATACAGGTGTCTTATCGGCTCACACAACTCATAAAAGCTTATTTGTCCAGCCTCGTAATTGAGGAATATCCCCAACCTCTGAGATGATGGCTTGTGGAGAACAGGGATGACCTTTCTGTGGTGTATAACAAAATATTGATTCAAGTATCTGCACAGACCCCACGACTTGTCACTGTGTCCAATCAGCGAGTGGTAGCCTTTCCTGGCAACACTGGGATAGGTTATTCCCAACCTCCAATTCCCGGTGGGACAGGTCTCCAATTCCAAAAAATGTCGACCAGAAGAGAAACTCCTGGTGCTTAAAACCTGGTTGTACTGAAACCTCTGTGGTAGTTTTGGGTGGCTCTGCTTGGATTCTGAAGCATACACGCTTTTAAGGTCCCCAGTAATATGTAGATCATGAGATGCCGTGCTAAGGTCCAGCACAACATCCGGTGTCTGCTCAACATAGAAATCCTTTTTCGTACTGGTAACGATAGCTGAAAGGGCTGTGTGTAGTGTCGCTGAAATCACACCTACATCCAGAGCACTTCTGTCCTGATCAAGGACCTTCTCAATATCCCCCAAGTTATGTTTGACGGACTCCCATCTATGAAACACTGGCAAAGGCTCCATCATGGAACCCAGCTCCTCCATGTCCTTTATATCTCTGGACAGATTTAATATCTTGATCTCCAGCTCATGGATGAGATGACAGACTGACTCTTTGACCTGCTCCTCTTGGTTGGAGATGTCCTTTAGGATTTTGTGTTCCAGGGCATCTAGCTGTCTTCTGGTGTCTCTAAACAGTGCAACAACACTCCCGGTTAGTCCAGATGCTTTTTCTTGGGTTTCTGTTAGATGTTTCTGAAGGTCCTCGACTCTTTCCTCTGCAGCCTTTTTGTTTTCGGACAGTCTCTCAAGAACGTTTCTTAGGTTTTCTTTCCACTTTTCTGAGGCTTCAGTTAATGGCTCATCCTGGTGTCCTTCATGTTCCTCAGAGCAGATGAAAGCTGTGTCTTCTTCAGAGCCGTAATGTCTCACACACTTCTTGGGAGTGGAACATGTGAAGTTGAGTTTAGTGAAGACGTGCTCCTCAGACTTACTGTGGCCTCGCAAGTGGTTATCGCATAGAGAAGCGTTACAAGTCAAACAGGATATAACAGCTTGTAGAGGAGAAAAGGTGCAATCCGTACAGAAGATCTGATCTTCTTCACTCACAGGCTGTGCTGTCGGGAACACCTGATGTTCGGGAGACTCCACTCTGCACTCCGGACAGATAGAATCTCCAGATTCCTCCAGGGTGTCCTGCACATCGATACAATCCTGGCAGAAATTGTGTCCACATCTCAGCCTTATCGGATCCTTGCAGATACTGAGACAAACGGAGCAAATGAGCTTATCTGCCAGATCAGCAGACTCCATTCTCGAAAATATTGAAGACGAGTTAAAAACGTCTCAGAAATCTAGTGGAGCGTGTTTTACCTTATTCCTATTCGGGGCGAGTCTGAAATGTCAGACCTCACCTTTTATGAATTATTATTAACTGGTTCTGCCCCTGGCTATAGTAGACTATAAATGTTTAATTGAATACACAAGCAGAAGGAGAAAACTTTCATGTTCTCCTGTATAAACTTCCTATGTAGGATCTTTTTGGAATCCTATTAGCAATTGAGTTCAGAACAGTAGCAAGCAGAGAACGGAATAGTCCTGCAGACAAAGCTTGTGGGCCTTCTCCACAATCGTGATACATGTCAACAGTTACTCATGCTGTCCCTATAGATGTGTACCTGTACCGCCCCGCGCTCGGCGGCAGCCGAGCCGCTCGGATCCGGGCTCGTTGGTGGGTGGCTCAAGCGCCTTCTGACCCGAGGTTACTTTGCTCTGAAAGGGTGCTGGCGCTACTTAGGGGGGTGGTAGGTAGGTGTACGGCCGGAGCCGTGTTTAAGTTCGTGACGCCGCCCACGGGTTGTGGTGAAGGTAGACACCACTGCTGCAGTTGCCGGGCACCCGGGGTAGATGGTTATGCAGCAAGATGTTAACCCCCTCCATGGGCAGGGATGATGGCCCCCGGACCCGTTGGGGAGAGTAGCTGGGTGGTGCGTGGCCGGATGGCACTGTTGTACTCACTGTTATTGACACACAAGTCTCTGGTAAACAAAGTTGATGGTGGTCGGTGCCCACAGCCGGCTGCGTTTGGTCCCCAACCCGGTTCGGTGGTCTTGGCCTTTCTCCTGCACCGTGTATTGTATGTGTAGACTGCCTGCGCTTCAGCGACGGGAGTCTGCTCCCCGGCTGTGTGTATGTCTGGAGAGCCCGTTTGACCGCAGACGCTGGCCCATGGGATCTCTGTCTGTGCGGTGGCTTTCTATCCCCCTCGGTGGGCTGTTGTCTTCAGTTAGGACTTGGTTGTGGTCTGGACTTTAGGTTCTTTCCCAATCAGTCTATTAACTCCGTCCAGTTGGTTCTGGACCTCGTTTCAGGGTCTGAGTAAACACCACCCCCCCCCCCCTACTCCCCTCTGTGTGCTCCGGTTTCTGAGTCGGTTCCCCGGGTCGGTACCGGCGGGCCACTACCCTGTCCCGTTCCACCAAGCAGTCTTCCCGACTCCTGCAGGCTAGGCCACCGTCTGCCTCCTAGCCCAAGGCACCAGGGCTCCAACCCCGGCACCTGTCACTGTCACAGGCCTGTCCTACAGGCCTGACCTCCTCTACTGCTCAACGCTCAAACTCCACTCTACTCTCATCTGTGTTTCCTGCCTCAGGCCCTCTGGACTCCTCGGTGGGCGTGGCCAACCGCCTGGCTCTGCCCCCCCCCCCTGGTGTGTCCATCAAGCTCTGAGGGAGGTGACTAGGTTTTATGGTTTGCCTGGTGCTACCTTATTGGGGGACATGTGTTGTGCGGGGGTCTCTGTGACTACCTGGCTAGTCCAGGGTGTCACATACCGCCCCCGTGTCAGCGGCCGAGCCGCTCTGATCCGGAGCCGCGGTGGCTCGAGGGGTCTCCAGACCCGGGACGGGAGGAGGGGGTCGCGCGGACACTCGAAGTGAAGAGGGGGCTATGTACAGGGGATTTGGAAGTTCGTGACGCCACCCACGGTGCATGGTAAGATGGAGTACCACAGCTGCTGTTGGGGTGCCTGGTGGCGGCGATATGGCAGCAAGGTGTTTAACCCCTCCATGGGTAGGGGATTGTGCCCCGGGGCCTGGTGATGGTAGCGAAGGGGTGCTGTTGGGGAGGAAAGGGTTTCTGCGTACTCGGTCCAAGAATACTGACACTGACAGCTTGTAAACCAGAATTCTGAGCACCGCTGCAGCCAGGAGGGAGCACGTTTTAGATCCGTGCCCTTGGTGTGGTTTGTTAGCCTGTGACCTTTTCCGTGGCACCTTCTTCTCTGTTTGGACCCTATAGTGTGGAACTAGTCAGGTCCCGCTCCCCTGCATGGCTAATGGAGTGAGCTTGCTCTCAGGGTTCACGCTTGGGATTTGATGGACTGTCTGGGGAAAGTCCTATCCCATCGGTGAGCTAGTACCCCGATTTTGGAGCGGGTGAGGGATGAATCTTGAAGACTTCACCCCCGTCGGGTAAATTACCAGGACGCTTGAAGCTACTTCCCGGCCTTGGGTCCACGTACCCCCGTCGTGCCCTGGGTCCTGCCCGGAGATGGCTCAAGGCCGCCGGCTACCCTCCTTGGTAATCCGTGCCCCTTGACACAATCCCCTGCGACCGGGGTTCCAGCTCCTACCAGGCCCAGACCAACGTCTGCCACCTAGTAGTCCAAAGGAGCCCTGCTCCAACATGGTGACCTCTCCCTCTGAGTCACCAGTCCACACTCCTACTCCTTCCACTCCTTTTCCACTTCTCCTCTCTACACTTTTCACTTTCCCCTTACCAACCCCAAAGTGGGCGGCCCTATTCCCTTCAGCCCCCCCCAATGGTGTCTGGTGGGTGTGGTGCAGAGTGTTCCTAGGGTTTTGACTGGCTCTGATCTTGGCAACACCAAATAACAGGGATCCGTAACCAAGGAGGATGCGGATACTGTCCAGAAGGGCAGATTGCACAATACCCTGTGACGACCTGATAGGCCAGGGCGTCACAGATGCCTTAGCTTGTGGCTTTGGCCAGTGATTGATCACCATTCTCACCATTGCAGAGGGTACAGGTATAGTGGTTATCCCGCTGCAGCTCAAGAGGAAAGGTTCGGGAATTGCCTAAACCTGCAGAAAGATCTTGTACATGGACTGTCGGCCATGTTATTTGGAAACAATTAGAACTCTTTTAACCACTGACAAAGCCGTACCTAAATCATTGAGCCCAACTACAAATAGCCGATTTAGCCCCCTCTCCCTCCCCAAAAAATTGTTGTTTGGAGTAGGTGGGCTCATGGCGCATGTGTAGGGCCCCTGAAGCAATCAGGGAGCTACAAGGTACTGCATCCCTCACCAGGATGCAGGGCCTACCCCCTAAGGACCCAGAAGCCCAGTGCCGGTAACACACAAACCAGGTAATCCCAGTTTTCCCCAACAATCCCCCATAGAATGGTACAAGGCTAGGGTTGGACCAATGGATGGCCGCCTAGAGCTGGAGCCAGTCCAGTCCACTAGTTGACTAGGTGGGAGGGGCAGACGGACAGTCAGGAAGACAGTAGTCAGTCTAGGGGAGACAGTGGAGTGTGAGCAGTGACTGAAAGTGAGCAGACGCACTGACTAGGAGTTAACAGTAACCTGGTGCCCACAGGGTTCACGCTACCGTTATACGGACTGCAGTGGAAGACCACCAGACGGGGACCCCAGCTGCTCTATGCCACGGGGACCCACCAACCAGAGACAGGTGCAGGGGAAGAAGCTACCAGGTTACTAAACTGGCACTGGGACTAAGGGGACCTGAAGGTGAAACCAGCCAGCCTCGGGTGACCAGTTACCACCAGAAAGTGAGTACAGAACCAGTTGCACTGAACCCCCTTGTGTGGACTATCTTCTTCTGATGCCTGTCACATGTCCTACCCTCTGGTGCCCGGCCCTGCTTGCGGAGGGCCTAACATCCAGGTTGCCGTTAACACCAGCCCCAGTAGTGGACATTGTGCAGCGGCAGCTCAATCTACGTAGCCACAAACCACAAGTGGCATCACGTGTTAATATTATTCTAATCCCCTGTAAATATTCCCCTTTTAAAAAAAAAAAAAAACCCAGGGCACAGGACCGGGAAATGGCCACCAAAGTGACATTCCCCAGTTGTACAACGTCCGGGACAGAGTACCCCATAACCCTGGGCGACACATATGCACAGTCCATCTTTTATGGCACGTGCCTACAATCAGTGTCGGCAGTATTTTGGAAACGGGTCTTTTTTGCTGCATCCAAAACGTTGCGGCGTACAGTACCAGCACAGTGGATAGGATGTATAGAATTCCCATGCCTAGTATGCTTCTTTTTAGTGCTTTGTAAACCGACCTGCAGTGCTGGTTTCCGAGCCACAGCATGTTAACTTATTCTTGTGGAGATGAGTGTTCTAGGCAGGAGAACACAGCGAAAACACGTGGCCAGTAATCTTGATCATGGGCACGTACAGCGTGTTCTCCCGCACAGGACAAGAGAGCAAGCATCCTGCATCCAGAACACCAGGAAGCCTGATGGTGGGGGCACAGCCTTAGGCCCCATTCACACGCATGTGAAAAACACGTGCGTGTCTTACGTTCCGTTTTTTGCGTCGGTGAACTGTATTTTATGTCCGTTTCTCCGGTACGTGTGACATCCGTGTGGTGGTGTATGCTAGCCGTGTGTGCGTGATACGTACGTGTAATGTCCGTGTGAAATGTTCCATGTGATGCACAATGACGTTGCTACATGCCCGCTGACAGCAGACAGACAGCGGCGCGTGATGAGAATGAACTCTGGTGAACTTCACCTGACTTTATTGTCATACTACGGCTCTGTCTGTGTCGCATACTGATTAGCGGCCACCCGTGAAGGACTCACCGGTGACCGCTAATCCCCTGAGTGACTGAAGTGAGCAGCCCGATTTAGCACTGCTGTCACTCAGGCTACCCACGGCCAGCTGGAGTCCGAGACCGCAACTCGCCTGTGACTTCATTGCTGATCGCGCAGCTCACTTCAGTTACTCGGGCGACTTGCTGTCACAGTTGGAGGATCCAGTGGTGGCCGCGAGTAACCTGACTGACGTCATAGCTGATCGTGCGACTCACTTCAGTTGCTGTGTGGTGCTGGCAGGAGCGGCGGTGTTCTACTGCAGCTCTTGTCAGCTTCACGTAGCTGTGCTGAGAGCGTCGCAGGACCTCTGTGGATTACACCGGACATGGAGGGGTTTTTGGGGCTTAATAAAGTGGTGAACAAGGGTGTGTGTTTTTTTTTTTTTTTGTTTTTTTTTTTGTTTCAAATAAAGGATTTTTTGACTGTGTTTATTTACTTTAACTTACAGGTTAATCATGGAAGGTGTCTCAGGGAGACGCCTGCCATGATTAATCTTGGACTTAGTGGCAGCTATGGGCTGCTGCCATTAACTCCTTTTATTACCCCGATTGCCACCGCACCAGGGCAATTCGGGATGAGTCGGGTACAGTCCCGGAACTGTCGCATCTAATGGATGCGAAAATTCTGGGCGGCTGCTGGCTGATATTGTTAGGCTGGGGGGCTCCCCATAATGTGGAGCTCCCCATCCTGAGAATACCAGCCTTCAGCCGTATGGCTTTACCCTGGCTGGTATACAAATTGTGAGGAACCAAACGTCGTGGGTGTTTTGTTTTTTTTTTTTTTTTTTCTTAACTGCTCGATATTGACATGCCCACTGGCGGCTGTGATTAATTGCAGTGAGACAACTGTCACTCAGCGTGTGGGCGTGTCTCACTGCAACCAATCATAGGCGCCGGTGGGCGGGGAAAGCAGTGAATACGAGATTGAATAATGGGCGGCCGGCATTTTCAAAATAGTAAAAGCCGCCGGAGCTTTTTTTTAAGCAGCTGTGCAGTGGCGCGCCCGTGATCGGGGAATGGTGAGTATGAGAGGGGGGGGAGAGACAGACTGAGAGAGATTGACTGACATACACAGAAAAAAAGATTGAGTGACATCGCTTCAAATAAGCACAAAACGGACCATACGGAGATGCATCCGTGTCACGTACGTGTGCTCACGGACCATTGAGTTAAATGGGTGCGTGTTCCGTGAGGAAAACTGACATGCCTCCATGTTTTACGGACAAACAAACGTATCATGCACACGGACACGTGCACCGTATAGAATAACGCACGTGTAACTCCATACATTGATTCACATTGGAGTACGTGCAGGAACGGACCTAACACGTACCGGAGACACGTGCGTGTGAAGGGGGCCTTAAAGACAGGGAGAGAAACATGTTGCACAGTAATTATGCCCCTTAATTTTCTCACATACTGCAAAACCCCTCTTATGGCACACACAGAGTATGATTTTCCCCACCCAAGTCCACACAACACAGTATGGTGCCTCCTACAAGTGCTGAGGGCTGAAATTAAAAACTACTCACCTAGCCCCATTTCCCCCCCCCCCCCCCCCCCCCCCCCCCCCCCTCCCTTTCACCTGAGGGGTGACTAGTCGCAGATTGGATACTCACCAGAGCCTGATGGTGGGGTTGGGTTTGCCTGCCGATGGCTACCAGGTGCTGCTCGGTTAAACACTGTACCGCCACAGCTGGCCCCAGGGTCATGGGTACGGCTACGGACAGTCTTTATAAGCCCCCCTCCCCCCATTTTCTTAAGATGGTTGGATTGTCATTGTAAGTAAGCACTTGTACTTTGCACTTTGACACCCCATCCCATCTCATTGTAGATTGTAAGCTCTCATGAGCAGGGTTGTCTTTCTTTTTTTTTTTTCCCCCCCCCCCCCTTTTAAATATTGTATTTTCTAGAACTGTTACTTGTTTGTATATGATCCTCATGAACTGTAAAGCGCTGCGGAATATGTTGGCGCTATCGCACTATACCCAGTGCTTCTCAGCCATAAGCTGAGACATCTCCAGGTCAAGGCACGCTGGCCCCTTTTTAGGGCATGCGCACCTATTCAGTGCTGGGAGTCGGTGGCACGAACCAGGGACAAAGGAGCTACCACTGAGCGACCGGTAAGGTGTGTGCTGGCGTGCTCTCCGGTTGGAGGAGACAGGACAGTGCGGGGACTCCGGTAACGGTATACATCATGTCATATAATAGAATTTTTTTTTTTTTTTTTTTTTCCCTCCCTCCCATCTTTACTGGCAGCCAGGGATGTAACAGGCGCAGAGCGATCAGGTCTGTGCTGGAGGGAGGCCTACCAGCGTCTATTTCAGCTGACTGTGTGTCCAAGGAAGCACATTCAGCTGAAATGCATTGCGGCACAGAGACCCACTGGATTCCTGCATTGGATTCCATATACTATACCCAGGTAAACCAGTAGACCTCAGCTGGACCTATGCAATTTGGCGTTTAGCCTTAGGCTATGGGCGCACTAGGCCGTTTTACCTGCGGTTTTTCTGCGGAAATTTCTTGAGAAATCTTTTAAATCTTTCTGCAGACATTTTCCAGCAAAACCTATGGGAAAAAAAATAGCTGTGCGCACACTGCGGTGTTTTTTTTTGTTTTTTTTTTTTTTTGTTTTCCCCCCCCAAGAAAATTCTTTGAAGATTTTCTTGAGAAAATTTATTGAGAAAATGTGCATGTCACTACTTTTCCGCAGGTAGCTGCGGTATACCCCCGGTATTTTGTGATTTACATTACAGTGAATGGAGTGAAATACCGGGATGTAATCACGAAATACTGGGGGTATACCCCCGGTATAGCCGCGATTTACCTGCGGTAATGTTCATCGCTGCCTGCGGTTTTGCAGGGAGTGATGTCATTATGCCAGGAAGAGGAAGCGGAGCAGAGTAAACACAGACGTCACACTCCTCCCTGGACGCCGCACAGAAGCACTTCCGTGTGACCTCCAGGTGCCCGTGCAGTCTGTGTCCTGCTCTGGCCCCGCAGCTGCCTGCCCTGCAGTGTGTCAGTGTCTGCCCGCAGTATCAGCAGCTTGTCACCCTGCAGCGCAGGCAGACACTGACACACAGCAGTGCGTGCAGCCGCGGGGATGATGGGCGCTGCTGTCAGGAGATGAGATCATTCCCTGCTGTGACGATCTCCTCCCTCCTGACGTCACTGCTGTCTATGCCCGCAGCCCGAGACTGTCACTAGCGGTGACATCACGGGCTCTCGCGATACTGCTGACAACGCGGCGGGCATAGAAGTCAGTGACAGCACTGATGGCAGGACTGCAGGAGATCATCACAGCAGGTAATGATCTCATCTATCCTCCTGACAGCAGCGCTCGTCATCCCCTGCAGTGACCTGGGCTATTGATGTGAGCTCAGGTCACTGCACTGCTCTCCCAGACAATGGGGAACCTTCTGTTCTTCACTTACTGAGACAGTGCCAGCTTAGAATATGCAGGGAGGTGGTATATTATATAGGTCTTTCTCATCTATCTAATAATCTTTCACTCTATCCATTATCTATCTATTATTTATATTATTTATTGCAGTTACAGCATAAAAAACCCGCAGGGACCAACCTGCGGCAAATCCACGGCAAAAACGCATGTGTTTTTCCTGTGGATTTGGTGCGGTTTTTTGGTTTTTTTTTTTTACAGCAGGTGCGGTAATCTTCAACTCCCAGAAGTTTCTCAAGAAATTTTCTTGAGAAAAATCACTTTTCTAGTGCGCACATAGTCTCTTTAAGGCTATCACCAGGTGTCTGCTCCCCATCTGAGAGCAGCATAATATAGACAGAGAGATCCTGGTTCCAGTGATGTCACTTACTGAGCTATTTGCGGTCATTTTTATAAAATCAAATAAAAAATCAATCTATTTGTTTTCTGCTGCAGATATAGCAGTTATGAGTGTAGAGCAGGGTAATAACGAGCTCATGCATCTGCTGGACTACCTAGCAACATGCCAAGTAGTCCTCTGATCTCCTGCTGCATTGATTTCAAAAAGCACCACTACACAGCCTAGTAAGTGACACATTGCTGGAATCGGGGTCTCTTTCCTTCATCATGCTGCTATTAGATCAGGTGGCAAAAACCTGGTGACAGTCTCTTTTTGATCATGGTTAAGTTCTACACACATGAACATGCATATAACCAAATTACATAAGTCCTGCTGAGGTCTAGCGGTTTACTTGTGAATAGTTTTTATGAATTTCAAATAAAAATGATTATTCATTATTTCCCTGCCTTTCTGCAGGAGACTCCTTTGCCTGTACCAATCTTCTAAAGTACCGTAAATAGATTTCTAAAGGTCATCTACCGTGCTTTAAAGTGTAGAAATAGTACCAAAATATAATTAAAAACCAAATATATTGTATGTATGTAATATATATTATATATATTTTACACATTATATATATTTTACACATTATATATATTTTACACATTATATATATTTTACAGTGTGTGTGTGTGTAATTTTGCTTTAATCAGTTCTTTTAGCCTGTAAAATTACATGAATTGCACATTTGGTCTTACGGTAGCACAGTAACCTATTCTAGTTTGCTCATTAATCAGGTGTTCTATGAAGAACTGTGCTTTGTAATATCTTATAGCATTTTGCCTGCTGACATTTATGTAATATTTTGCTATTTAATTGACAGTCTTTATTTTCATTTGATTTTTAATTATATCTTGTTACTATTTCTACACTTTCAACTCGGTACATGTTCTATATTTCTATTTATGTAATCCTTGACAGGTTAGCACACATAACTGGTCTTTCTACCAGCAGCTATACCATTTTAGAAGGAGCGCCAGTGTTTTATTGTTTGGGTTTTTTCTTTTTCATATCTCTAAAAGGTGCTATTGACAACTTTCTCGCCAAATGTCTCTAACAACCTTATCCAATCCACACAGACAAAGAAATAAAACCATAGATGTCCATAAATTTAAGTATAATTATAAAAAATTACACCAGGAAAGTATTGAACACATGAAGAAAGATGTAAAAACCCATGGAAAATTGACACCAGTTTAAATCTTCTAGTAAATTAGAAAGCAATCCTGCCACTTAGTGAAAAATATCAGCTGGCTCAATTGGTGGTCTATAAAAAGGTCTCATTACCAAGATGTCACACAAGAAACCTCTCATGATGGGTAAAACCAGTGAGCTGTCTCAAGACCTTCTCAATCTTATTGTTGCAAAACAAACTGATGGCATTGGCGACAGAAGAATTTCTAAACTACTGAAGACTCCAGTGAGCACGGTTGGAGGCCATAATCCGGAAGTGGAAAGAACATGGTTTCACCATAAATGATCCACGACCAGGTGCTTTCCACAAGAATTCAGACAGCAGTGAAAAGAAATATCAGAATAGTTGTTAAAGAGCCAAGGATGTGGATAGCTACAGAAAGACCTGGAATCGGCAGGTACAATTGTTTCAAAGAAAACGATAAGTAATGCACTTATCCTCCATGACCCTTAGCATAGTTTTTGTATATATCGACAAGGGGGTAGGATAGGGGGGGAGGTAGGTTGGTTTATGTTTGATATAACTGTACTTTTAAAAAGTTATCTGATTTCGTAATTAAAAAAAAAAACAAAACAAAAAAACACAACAAGATTTAAACAAGCCATTGAAATACTGAGAATATAGTCTGGTCAGATGAGACCAAAATGTAACTCCATAATAAACGCCATGCTTGAAGGCCAAAAGGCCGTGCATATCACTATTTCCCCCCCCCCCCACCCCCCAAACACCATGCTAACTGTGAAGTTTGGAGTTGGGAACATCATGGTGTGGGGCTGTTTTCCAGCATACGGCATGGGCAAACTTCACATAAATGAAGAGGGGATGAATGGAAAAATGTACCATCTACCAGGATGATGAAGATAAAACGAGCGTGGACCTTTCAGCAAGACAATGATCCCAAACACAAAGCCAAGGAAACTCTCAATTGGGTTCAGAGAGACAAAAATTAAAGCTGCTAGAATGGTCCATCAGTCACCAGACCTGAATCCAATAGAAAATGTATGGAAGGAATTAATGCTTAGAGTTCATTGAAGGAGCTAATGAGACCTTCAGGATTTGAAGTGTGGTTGTGTGTAAGGCTATGTTCGCACGTTGCGTTTTTTACCGCGTTTCTGCAGCGTTTTTGGCAGCAGCGTTTTTGTGCAAAAACGCATGCGATTTGGATTTCCAGCAAAGTCTATGGGAAAAGCATCCTGTCTGCACTTTGCTTTTTTTTTCTGCAGCGTTTAATTTGCATATTTGTGGTCAAAAACCATGCTGAAAAAGAAGCAGCATGTCAGTTGTTTTTGCCATTTCTGCAGCGTTTCCTTAACATTGGAGTCAATGAGAAATGGCAAAAAGCAACCAAAATCACAATTCCTGCGTTTTTCATGCTTTTTACCTGCTTTTCAACTGCGTTTTTGGCTCCAAAAACGCATGCTTTTCTGGCCAAAAATTAATGGGTTCTAATGTTCCTTTACACACACACAATAACCGAAAATTAAAATGTAAAAAAATAATAAACTTTAGCTATTTTTCTGTTAAAATGTGCATAACCACTATTATTACATTAAAATTGATAATTTCCCATATAGTTTTATTAAAACTTAATTTTATACTTTTTTTCTCTTTTTTCATTCTTTTTGACTAATTCAACTTTATTTCTCAGTGTCTTGATCTCAAAAACGCATCTGCAGAAACGCAGGTGAAAACGCAGGTAAAAACACATGCGTTTTTAGCGCTAAAAAATGGTCAAAAGCCATTTGGTCAAAAACCAAGGGAAGAAAAACGTGCAGAATAAACTGCAGGTACTCCGACGCAACGTGCGGACATAGCCTAAGAATGACCCAAAGTCAAACTTGAGCAATGCATGCCACTAGTTTCTCAATACAGGAGGACTCTTGATGCTTCATCACCAACAAAGGCGCTTCTATGAAGTATTAAATTTTAGTTAGCGTGTTCAATACTTTTTTTCCCTGTCTCATTTCTTATAATTACACCACTGAATGTATGATGTATGGACATCTATGCTTTGATTTCTTTGCTTGTGTGGATTGGATTTGCTGTTACTGATATCTGGTGAAAAATTCAAGTCAACAGTACCTTTTTAAAAATATATATTTATTTAGAAAATAGATGTGTTTGACTATTTTACCCGCTGTGTAATAATAATAAAAAAAAAAGTTAGCTGTAAGGCATCGAATGTTCTCATACTCTACTTTGAGATAGGCCTCGGTTCCTCTTGCATTTTGCATGGACAAGTGCAATCTGATAAAACATTGGACTGCATTCGTGCCAGTGCAAAACTATGGGACAGTGTCCATCTGCAATTGATTTCTCATACCCTATCAGCATGAGAAGAATTGCAGCATGCTGCATTTAGCAGCAATATCTCGGCTCACGTGCCCCTATACAAGTCTATGGGCGCGTGTGAAACCTCGCACTGCACTCACATGTCATCCAACCGCAGTGCAATGTACACAGACAGACCAGGGAGAAGAGGAAGAAAGTGTGTATATATATATATATATATATATATATATACACACACACACACCCGCCGTCCCTTCAGTTGTAACCCGATCGCAAATGTTAAGTGTGCGAATAGACCTTGTTCACTGCCTAAAAAAGACAGACAAATATTCTTAGTGAACCTGTCAGGTCCAATATACACCCAGAACCACGAGCAGTTGTGGGTGGATATTGCTAATCCCTGCCTAACCCTCCCTGTATACACTAGCATAGATAAAGGGATCTTTAGAAAAGTATTTCCAGTATTTCTAAAGATCTTTTACCGTATGCTAATGAGCGAGGGGGCTTTAGTTCCCCTTGCCAGTCGGCTGCATTAGCATGTTAGCAAGCCCACAGGGGAGTACCAACATGCTACTGAAAACGCAGCGTCACAGGATTATCTCACTCACCTCTCCGCTACCATCGCGTTCGCTGGATTTCGGCTCAGTGTGCATGACCCCGGAGTTTGGGTCATGTGCACTACTTCAGTTTGAAGCCAGGATGTGTACACCCAGCTTCATAGTGCACATGACCCAAACTCCGGGGTCATGCGCACTGAGCCGAAATCCCCTGTCGGACGCGATGGCGACAGAGGGGATTGAGATTATCCTGACACTGCGCGTTCATTAGCATATTGGCATACTAGGGCATAAATTACATGCTAATGGAGCCGACTAGCCAGGGGAACTAACGCCCAGGGGACTAGTCCCCGCGCTCATTAAAGATCTTTAGAAATCCTTTTTCTAGAGATCCCTTTATGTATGCTAGTGTACACAGGCACAGTTAGGCAGGGATTAGCAATATGCACCCAAAACTGCTCCTGGTTCTGTGTGCATATTGGACCTGACAGGTTCCCTTTTAAGATTAAATGATACAAAGGGACAATGGAAAAACTGCAAATAATTGCACAAGATTGTTTAGTTCACATAAAAAGAAATGCATAGGAAAAAGCAAATATAGCCACATTGAAGTCAAAATCATAGATGATACTGGTTCATCAGATCAGCATGCAAAATACAGGAATAAGTTAACAATACATCGAGACATGACCCTTTTCCCACATTTGGGTCGCAGCCGGTGCTCCAATATTCTGAAGGGTGACCAGGTCACGCATCCACATACTGGCAAAATTTACTACATCAAGGAATTTCTATACATGTGATTCGTCATTTGTCGTATACGCTAAGTGTCCTTGTGGCCTCATGTATGTGGGTGAAACCACCCAACGAATACGTGATCGAATACACACAAGTATACCATTAGATGTAAAATGATGGAGTTACCCCATCATTTTAACGCCATTACGTTTTCAGATACTTAAACAAATATCATTGCCCAGACAAGGAGGTAATCTCATTAACAAATTCAGATCACAAGTGTTTCTCGATTTCATAAACTGAAAACTCGTTCAACAGAAGGTCTTAATCTTGAGTTTGACCTTCATTTTTAGGTTTTGAAACTCCATTCACAACTGCAGTATTATTCTATACTGGTGACACACCATTATGCGGCACTATTGCGGGAAACATTGTTTTCTTTAGTACTCTAAAGCTGTGGTGTGACTAGCGTTTGATGGGCCCCGATGCACAGTTTGGATCTAGGCACCCCCCAACCATGCACAGACACTCTGGGTACGGAATAATGATGCCGACACTCTGGGTACAGGACAGTCGCTGACACAGGGCTCTTTCCCTCAGCACTAATGTTTCCCATGATCTGAAATCCATCTTTCTATCAGCACCCAGATTTCCTATGTTCTGATATCCAGCTTGTCCTTAGCACGCACCTTCCTCACGCTCTGCCATACAGCTTTCCCTCAGCACACAGCTTTCCCATGATATCAGAGCAAGGGAAAGCTGAGTGCCGAGGGAAAGATGCTCTTTCTCTCAGCATATAACTTTCCCATCCCATGCTTTTATCTTTGTCCCCCCTCGTATATAGCTCTCCAAATACTGTAATGGCCCCACACTGCCTTCCATATAGTATAATGGGTCCCACATAACCCTTCATATGAAGGGGGACCAGCTCACGGGTCCCATGGCGGTCACGTGGTCTGCCACTGA
This sequence comes from Anomaloglossus baeobatrachus, assembly GCF_048569485.1. Classification (NCBI taxonomy): domain Eukaryota; kingdom Metazoa; phylum Chordata; class Amphibia; order Anura; family Aromobatidae; genus Anomaloglossus; species Anomaloglossus baeobatrachus. The sequence continues at coordinate 494,399,734 of NC_134357.1, forward strand.
GAGGAGCCAGCTGCTTCTCTGTAGGGTGCCCCTTCTGGTCACATGGGTATGACTTCACACAGGTCCTGCTAGTGAAAAAGTAAATCGATGGTATAATTAGAATTAGCATAACAGGGGAAGGGGATGACTATGCATACCCTCCCCCCAGCTATTATCTGATCCTCAGCTGCTGTCACTCAAGTAGCTGCTGATTTTTATAAACTTTACTTACTTGAATTTCAAAACTTAAACATCCGAGTTGACCACTACAGGTATGTATAGAATCAGCCTGATAGTGCCAGTATAGCACTGGCTTTAGGTTATATACAAAAATCCTGGTCACTTGATCCCTTTTAATCTGAAAATTGTGATAATATATATTTGTGGAAGAAGCAGGTGGTCTGTTCAGATGAGACCAATGTAGAACACTATGTGCGGCAGAAAACTAACCCTGCATGTCACTCTAAAAACCTCGTCCCTACTATTGCACATGGTAGTGGCAGAATCGTGCTGTGGGGAGGCTTTTCTTCAGCAGGGGCAGGGAAGCCGTTCAGAGTTGTTTGTGAAGATGTACAGAGCTAAATACAGGGAAATCCTGGTGGGGAAAACCTGTTTAGAGGCAGCAAAATACTTGAGACTGGGATATAGGTTCACCTTCCAGCACAACTTCAACCCTAAACTTCCTGCCAGTGCTACAATAAATGGTTTGGATCAAAGCGTATTCATTTGTGTGAATGGCCCAGTCACAGTCCACACTGAAATCCCAGTGAGAATCTGTGATCAGACTTGAAAATTGGTCAGACGTCTCATCCAATCTCATGGAGTTAAAGGGGTGGTTCACTCATATTTTTTATTGTCTAGATCGATATTATATTGAGAAACAATGTTTCTCTCAAATACCTTGTGTTGTCAATAGTGCCTGTGAGAGGCGCTATTGCAGACCGCTGCTCCCCGTCCAGTGACGTACCCGTTCAATGCTGCCACGTCACATCCGTGCGGCCGGCTACAGTCTTCCAGACTCTGAGCTGTGAGCGGTGTTTCACTGCTGTCACAGCCCATTTGCTCCCCCCCTCCTCCTTCCCCCTAGCACGGCTCGTCTCCTGCTCCCCCCTCTCTCCTCCCTCCTAGCACAGCACGGCGCGTCTCCTGCTGCCCCCCTCCCTCCTAGCACAGCACGGCGCGTCTCCTGCTGCCCCCCTCCCTCCTAGCACAGCACGGCGCGTCTCCTGCTGCCCCCCTCCCTCCTAGCACAGCACGGCGCGTCTCCTGCTGCCCCCCCCCTCCCTCCTAGCACGGCGCATCTCCTGCTGCCCCCCCTCCCTCCTAGCACGGCGCGTCTCCTGCTGCCCCCCCCCTCCCTCCTAGCACGGCGCATCTCCTGCTGCCCCCCCTCCCTCCTAGCACGGCGCGTCTCCTGCTGCCCCCCCTCCCTCCTAGCACGGCGCGTCTCCTGCTGCCCCCCCCCTCCCTCCTAGCACGGCGCGTCTCCTGCTCCCCCTCCCCCCTCGCAGAATGCTGCAAGCAAGAGACGTGCTAGGAGGGAGGAGGAGCAGGGAGCAGATGGGCTCAGAATGTAGCCGGCTGCACGGATGTGACGTGTGCGGCACTTAACGGTGACGTCACTGGAGCGGGAACAGCGGTCTGCAATAGCGCCTCTCACAGGCACTATTGACACCACAAGGTATTTGAGAGAAACATTGTTTCTCAATATAATATCGATCATTCTAGACAATAAAAAATATGGGTGAACCACCCCTTTAAAGCTAGTGTACAAAGAATTAACAAACATTTCAGTCTCTGATATGCAAAACTAGTAGAGACATCCCCAAAAAGACAAGTATCCGTTATTGCAGCGAACGCTGGTCCTGCTAAGGATTGACTTGGTGTTGAACAATGGACATCACAATGTTCCTTTCACGACCGATGATGTACCTGTATGACCCTTAAATACGGTCTCTCGTATCGTCGCGTTCAGAAATGCCCAATCTATCAAAATCAATTAATTTGATCGGTACACTGTGTACCGAGGATAAAAAAATTTAAACGCCAAAATTAGATTTTTTTTTTTTTTCTTTTAATTGTTTTGGTCGCCACAACATGACATTAAAATGCAATAACAGACAATCAAAACATAGCATCTATCCAAAAATTGTACAATTAAAAATACCAGCTCAAAACGCAAAAAATAAGCAGTCTCTGAGCCTCAGATCCTAAAAAAATAATAATGGAATAATGGAAAATGGCGACAAAAGCGCAATTCTTAGATGTGTGTATGCACGTGTGTATGTGTTTGGTATCTACCAACTCGTACTGAACTGGGAAATCCGAATGCCTGGTGAGTTTTTAAAAATACAGTACATAGCAAATTGTGCAATTGCAGGGGTTTGTTTTTGTTTGCGATTTCACAGCACTTGGAATATTTTTTGCTTGTTTTCTGGTACAATCTTGGGCAGAATGAATCATGTCATTCAAAATTATAACTCTTCCCTCAAAATAAAAAAAAGTCCTCATGGCTATATTGATTGGAAAATAAAGTTATGGCTCATGAAAGAAGGGGAGAAAAAACAAAAACGGGAAATCGCCAGGTTTTTGCTACCTCATCTGAGAGCAGCATAATGTAGAGCCAGAGACCGTGATTCCAAGGATGTATCTCTTATTGAGCGGTTTGCTGTCATTTTGATAAAATCAATGTTTTCTCTGCTGCAGATCTAGCAGTTATACAGAGCTGGACTACCTGACTGCACTCCTAGTAGTCCTGTTATGATCTACTGCTGATTAATCAGTGATTTTATCAAAACTACACTAAGCAGCCCATAAGTGACACATTGCTGTAGTAAGGAAATCTGCCCTCATGTTATACTGCTCTCAGATTAGGTGGCAAAAACCTGATGACAGATTCCCTTTAAGTGCTTTACTCAGACTTGTACTTTATCACAGATCCACAGCATGTGGCCAGTACTAAATGTAGGTGAAGGATAATTTGCTTGTGGAGTATAAGGCTAAGTTCACATTTCCGTTGATTTGTATCAGTCACATGCGTCCCTTGACGCATGTGACTGATGCGCTGTTCAACGCTGTACAACGGATGACAAAGAACAGAATTCTTTGTCGGATTCCGTTGTGTGCGGGGGGCGGAGTTCGGGGGCAGAGCCGAGCGGGGGGCGGGGCCAGGCGCTGAGGATGTCAGTGGAAGTGCTGCGGTCTGCATGGCTGGGGACAGGTGAGTGTATGTGTGAGTGAGTGAGTGTATGTGCATGTATGTATGTATGTATGTATGTATGTGTGTGTGTGTGCACATGCAAAGTGCGGGAGGGGGCGGAGCAGAGCAGGGGGCGGGGCCAGACGAGGGTGTCAGTGGCAGTGCTTGTCTGCATGGCTGGGGACGTGTGTGTGTGTGTGTGTGTGTGTGTGTGTGTACATACATGTGCGGAGTGCGGGAGGGGGTGGGGCCGAGCGGGGAAGTGTCGGCCTCCCTGCACACGTAACCAGCCTAAATATCGGGTATAACAGCAAAGCACCCGATGTTTACCTTGGTTACCCGATATTTACCTTGGTTACGGGCCTACACCGCTTAGCGCTGGCTCCTTGCACCGTAACCAGGGTAAATATCGGGTAACCAACCAAAGCTGGTGACGTGTGCAGGGAGCCAGAGAGCATGCGCAGCGAAATCCGACGGATCTCGCTGCTCAAAAAACGTTACATGCTGCGTTCCCCCCGCCCGGCGGTCAGTCGTTCCACGACTGATCAGTCGGGCGGAGGGTGCAACGCAGCATCATCAGTCACAATCCACTGCTCATACAAGTCTATGGGAGCAGCGGAATCCGCTAAACGGATTCCGCTGTTTACAAGAGCAGCGGATTGTGACTGATAGATTTTAGCGGAAATGTGAACTTAGCCTAAGCGAAAGTAAACTATTGGATTATGGTTGTATCCAGTGATGAGCAAGCTCTAGTGCTCGGGTCCTCGGTACTCATAATGAGCAGACCAGCTGGATGGTCGGACAGGCTCGACTCTTCTACAAAGTATAATGGAAGTCAATGGGGAACTGGAGTATTTTTCCAGTCAGAGGAATGCGTGCGTTCCCCAAGGACTTCCACTATACACAGTAGAAGAGTTGTGTGTGTCTGTGTGTGTCTGTGTGTGTCTGTGTGTGTCTGTGTGTGTCTGTGTGTGTCTGTGTGTGTCTGTGTGTGTCTGTGTGTGTCTGTGTGTGTCTGTGTGTGTCTGTGTGTGTCTGTGTGTGTCTGTGTGTGTCTGTGTGTGTCTGTGTGTGTCTGTCTTATTTTTTGGATTATAAGACGCACTTTTCCTCCCAAAAATTTGGGAGGAAAGTGAGGGGTGGGTCTTAAAATCCAAATATATATAGCTTTACCAGGGAGGCTTCTGTGTGGGCGGCAGCCAGGTGCCTGTCGGTGCCAGCTGCCTCTCTGGGCGGGCGGCCTGCTGGCTGCCACTCTGTGCGTGCAGGTGGCTGTGCGGCAGGTCTGAGGTTTCCCAGTGTGTCCGCGGTTCCAGTTTCAAATGATGGCGCTGGGAGCGGGCGCGTGCGCAGATGGAGCACTTGGATGATGGCTCCATCTGCGCATCTGCCGCTCCAGGCGCCATCATTTGAACTAGTGATGGGCAGTCTCTTTTTGGTGGTCCGGTTCCCATGTCTCCGCTCACCAAAAAGAGCTGGCTCATTCGAATCGTTCTTGGCTCCCCATTAAATGTGTTCACCGCAAGTGAACACCTATTTAAAATTATAGTAACGCTGCTGAAACCCTGCCCACCCGTGGCTAAATCCCGCCCACTTACAAGGGACCAATTAGATTGAGTGGGCAGGAGTTAGCAGCGGGTGGGCGGGGTTTCCGTGGCGAAAAGAGCCATTTGGAAAGTTTAGTTTCTCACTGAGGATCCGGCTCCTGTCAGTCACAGCATGGAGCCGGATCTTTGCGTCGGATCATTCACGACCGACACATCACTAATTTGAACCAGGACCGCGGACACTGGGACACTCACTGCACCGGCCTGCTGCACCACTCGCCCGTCACGGACGCCGCCGCGCCTGCCACCTCCGTGCCTGCTGCCACTGACCCGTCGCACCTGCCAGCACGACCTCTGCCTCCTGTGACCCCCTGCTTCACCACCACTGATGCCCCCCTCTGGTAAGACAACACCGGACTATAAGACGGACCCCATTTTTATTTTTACCTTTTTTTTTTTCTCTAAATTTGGGGTGCATCTACGATATATTTTTCTTTCTCTTAATTGAGAATTCTTAGCCAGCAGTCCTCACAAATGAGAAAGGCAGGATACACTGGCTTGGTGAAGGTTGTTTTTACTGTGTGTATGTGTATAATGGGGTCACTCAAGTCATAAAAAGACAAGTGTCCAGCCTCATAATCCAGATATATGGCTATTGTCTGACTGGAGGGTATGTGAGTTATCATTATGTCGCGGGCGGGGAGGAGGGTGTCAGCACACCGCGCTCACCCCTTCTGCTCGGGTCCGGCAGTTGCTCCTGGTGGCTCGAGCTGCGGGCCGGATCCCGGGGTGTCTCGAGCGACACTCCTCGCCCGTGAGTGAAAGGGGGTTGTTTGTTGGGGTTATAGTTCGTGACGCCACCCACGGTTGTGGTGACTGCACCACCGCTGCTTCAGATGGGGATCCCGGGGATGGTGATGGGAGCAGCCGGGTGTTGTATTGCCCCTCCGTGGGTAGGGGTTGGTGATCCCGGGGCCCGGTGATGAGATGTGGAGTGTAGGGCCTGGAGGGCACAGGGACGCGGGGGCAGCGCTGTGCCTTGCGGCACTATGGTACTCACTCAGCCTGACACGGACACAGTTTGTACGGTAAACAAACGGCTGGTAGGACGGTCCCACAGACGGCTGCACCTGCACTCCCGGTAAGTGACGGTGACGGTTCTCTTCCTTGCACCTATGTTGTCTGATGGTATCGGTGGATTCCCTCCGGTTACCCGCTCCCCGACTGCAATCTGGGCCGGAGGAGCTCTACACTTTGCCCGCAGGCGCTGGCCCTGAGGAAACTGGTGCCTTGGCGGTGGCGGCGTCTCCTCGGTACTGGTCGGGCTGTTGCCGTCAATCGGGACTTTATTGCTGGGAGAATCTACGTCCCCTTCACTAACGGATTTAGCAGATCCGACGACTCCTAGCCCTGCTGGGGTCCGAAAAGCCCCTGTCCTGGTGCTGACTGTCCTTTGTATCCGCTCCAGACCACCGGGCACACAGCCAACGGGGTCCTTTCAGTAACCTCCAGACAGTCCCACTTCAGACCTTCACTGTCGTTGCCAACCTTGCTGGTTCCGTCCGGACACACAGTCACGGACCTTCAGGCTTCTCTGTCACTTTCACTCTGCTCTTTACTTTTACTGCTCTCCTCACACTTGCCCTGCCTGGGCTTCACTCCTCACTCCTGCTCCTCCCTGAGCTTTCTGCTGTTCACTCTTTCATGTCCCTCACTGGACTCTAACTGCCTGGTTACTTCCCGCCTCCAGAGTTGTGAGCTCCTTGGTGGGCGGAGCCAACCGCCTGGCCCACCCCCTGGTGTGCATCATCAACCTCTGGAGGAAGGCAACAAGGGTTTGTGTTTTGACTGAGGTGTTCCTACCTGGAGTGTGGGGTGTGGTGGTGTTGTTACCCGTGTCCCCTGGCTTGCCCAGGGCGACACAATTACACTTCTATTGTCATAATGAATGGAATACTTATTCTTAAACCTACGGAAACTCCAGGAATTCTTGTTATTTCCAATGAAAGATGTTTGGCCTTGTCTCTCTATAGTGGCGTAAGCCACTCCTAACCTATAGGTTCCAGTTTTTCCTGTTTCTACTTCCCAATAATGTTGCCCTGTAGAAAAACCTTTAGTACATAAAACTTGAGGTGACTGAAATCTTGTTGGTGTCTCGGGAGATTGTTCTGAACTACACAAGATGCAAATCTTAAGTCTACAGAAACATCTAAAGAGTTTGCTGCTGTCTCAACATCCAGGAAAATGTGCGGGTCCACCGGGATATAGGATCTCCTCTTTATACTGGTCACAATTTCCGCTAAGCCCTTGTACAAGGTGGCCGCGATCAGACCTTCATCAAAACCTTTTATAGCCTGTAGGATGTCCATTTTCTCGCTCTTGTCACTTATCTCTCCTGTGGACGAACTTGAAGATCCTGCTTGTAAAAGAGATAGTGGATCAGTCATACGGCACAGCTCCTCAAGATGATGTATCTCTGGACAACTCGTCCTTCTTAATCTCCAGCTGACCAATCAAGTCAGAGACTGAGAGTGACGCTCGTTCCTCTTGACTGGAAATCTCACAAACTACTTTCTTCTCTATTAAATCTAACTGCCTTCTGACATCTCTGAACACAGTGGTGATTTTATCCTTTAAGCAAGCTGCTTTTTCAGACATATCTGTTTTTAGGTCTTTCAACGTCTCCAAACTTCTCTTCATCTCCTGTCTCTTTGAGGTCAAGTGTCCAAGATGTTGCTTCAGGCTTTCCTTCTTCTTTTTGGAGGCTTCTGTCAGGGATTCAATTTGGTGTCCCTTGTGTTCTCCAGCCAGGCCACAAGAGAAACAAACAGGTGGCATCCTTAGTACAATAATACATGAGCACTTTCTCATGGGTGGAGCACTTTCGGTTCACCGTTGATGTGATGGGTTCTATCAGGATGTGGTCCGCTGACTTGCTGTGTACCTTAAGGTGGTCCTCACACAATGAAGCTTCGCACAGGAGGCATGACTTAACAGCTGCTACACTGGAATGAATGCAGTAAGTGCAAAAGATGTCCGCTGTCTTTCGTTCCTGCTGAGCGGAGAGGAAATGCTTGGATATGTTACTCAGACTCACATTCTTCTGCAGCGATGGTAATTCCTGAACCTCCTCTCTGCATTCAGGACATGTAAGACTTGAAGATCCAAGTTGTGCTTTACGCACATTCTCGATACACTCCCAGCAGAAGCTGTGTCCACATTTCAGACTTACAGGATCGGTATAGATGTTCAGACAGACGGAACAGGTCAACTCTTCTTTCATAGAAGCGGACGCCATATCCGAAGGTGTAGAAATGGGAATGTAGGGTACGACCTCTTTCACATATAGCTCCTCGAGGATAGAACTCCACCTCCTGTAAAGCATAAGTTTCGATTTCCTCCAAAAGGGTGTGGAGAGCTTAGACTACTTTCACACATCCGGATTTTTGCTCTGCAGCACAATACGGCGTTTTGCAGAAAAACCGCAACCGGCTTTTGTAACGCCGGTTGCGGGTTTTTTTGCATAGACTTACATTAGTGCCGTATTGTGCCGCAGGGGCTTGCGTTCGGTCCGGTTTTTGCCGCATGCGGCAGATTTAGCCGATGCCGCGGCCGGATCGAACGTTCCCTGCAACGTTTTTTGCTCCGGCAAAAAACACTGCATCGCGCCGCATCCGGCCGCTGCGGCGCATTTTTCAATGCATACCTATGGAGGCCGGATGCGGCGCGATGCGGAAAAAAAACGCATCTGCTCGCCGCATGCGTTTTTTTCCACTGCGCATGCTCAGTAGCATGCCGCAACCGGAAAAAAAACGGACGGGCCGCATATAAAAACTTATGCAAAGGATGCGGTGTTTTCGCCGCATCCGTTGCATAGTTTTCACAGCCGGATTGAGCCGCACTGCTCAAACCGGATGTGTGAAAGTAGCCTTAGGCAGTGTAATTTTTTTCTTTTAACTCTTTGTTACTTGTACCTGTGGCATAATGGCTGAAAAAAAAATAGAACAGGCAGTTTATGAATTTTATCTGTTGTATTTTGGTTACCGTAGTCAACAAGTACAATGTTGTGACTGGAGTCGGCAATATATCAGCGTTTGTGGCAAATATCTATCCTTTTGTAGTAAATATCGGTACTTGTATGGTTGTGACTGACTTAATGGTAACCTGTCACCAGGTTTTCCCCTATAAGCTGTGGCCACCACCATTGATCCCATATATACAGCATTCTAGAATGCTGTATAGAAGAGCCCAGGCCGCTCTGTATAATGTAGTGCCCCTGAAGCCAACAGGGAGCTACAAGGCACTGCATCCCCACCAGGATGCAGGACCTACCCCCAAGGACCCAGAAGACCAGTGCCAGTAACAGACATTCCAGTTAATCTGTTTTTCCCCAAATTCCCCATAGGCTATGTGCGCACAGTGCGTTTTTCGTGGCGTTTTTGCGCGTTTTTCGGGTGCGGTTTTGGCCTCAAAACTGCAGGACTTTGCTTCCCCAGCAAAGTCTGAGTTTTCATTTTTGCTGTCTGCACACAGCGTTTTTTTTCAGCTGCGTTTTTGTGGTGACCACAAAAGCGCAGCATGTCAATTATTCCCGCGTTTTTCACTGCGCTTTTCATCCATTGAGTTCAATGGGATGTTGAAAGACGCAATGAGAAACGCAAATAGCTGCGTTTTGGTGCGTTTCTAAGACCAAAAACGCAGGAGGTGGGTAGTAAAGTGACGTGTACAGGAAGAGGATTCCTTCTGTCAGTATATACAGAAGCGTGAATCCTCCCGATACCGTCACCGTCGCTTCCATCTCCCGTCCTGTGCATGTATGCTGCCGTGCGGCGCCATGTCTGGGCGGGAGGTGGAAGCGGCTGCGAAAACAAAAGTTAACAGTAGGAAAAAAAAAAAAGTTATACTCACCTGTCTGCAGACTCCCGGTGCCATGCCCGCTCCCATCTCCTCTCACGGTATCGCCACCCCCGCTCCGGCTGTGTGCAGACGGCCGGGAAAGCTCCGATGTATGCAGGACCTGGCGATGGATCACCTGATGCAGTCACCTGACGCATCAGGTGATCGTAAGTATCGCGGTGACGCGGGCGCCCGGCCGGTATCAGCGGATGCGTCAGGAGACTTCATCCCTGATTACCGGCAGCTGCTGCAGCGATCGGACGGGATCAGACTCCCGCCCCATCGCTGCAGGACCTGCCGGTAATCAGCACATAAGTGAGTATTTATTTATTTATTTTTTTTTTGCACCGATGCATCTGCTGATTGTATAAACGGCTTTTATACAATCAGCTGATGTGTGATGGGATTCAGGCACTTGATCCTGACACATTATCTGATCGCTTTGCCTTCCAGCAAACCGATCAGATGATATTAGATCCGGATTGGATGGCGCGGGACCCTGACCCAGGATTACTGCGGAGGGGGGTTCTTTATTTCAATAAAGATGGAGTCACTAATTGTGTTGTGTTTTATTTCTAATAAAAATATTTTTCTGTGTTGTTTTTTTTTTTTATCATTACTAGAAATTCATGGTGGCCATGTCTAATATTGGCGTGACACCATGAATTTCGGGCTTAGGGCCAGCTATACAGCTAGCCCTAACCTCATTATTACCCGGCGAGCCACCCGGCATCAGGGCAGCTGGGAGAGTTGGATACAGCGCCAGAAGATGGCGCTTCTATGAAAGCGCCATTTTCTGGGGTGGCTGCGGGACTGCAATTCACAGCAGGGGTGCCCAGAAAGCTTGGGCACCCTGCATTGTGGATTCCAATCCCCAGCTGCCTAGTTGTACCCGGCTGGACTCAAAAATTGGGCGAAGCTCACGTCATTTTTTTTTTTTTTTTTTAAATTATTTCATGAAATTTATGAAATTTAAAAAAAAAAAAGGGCTTCCCTATATTTTTGGTTCCCAGCCGGGTACAAATAGGCAGCTGGGGGTTGGGGGCAGCCCGTACCTGCCTGCTGTACCCGGCTAGCATACAAAAATATGGCGAAGCCCACGTCATTTTTTTTGTTTGGGGGGGGGCAAAGAAATCCTGCATACAGTCCTGGAAGGAGGATGCTGAGCCTTGTAGTTCGACAGCTGCTGTCTGCTCTCCTGCATACACTATTGGATGGAGGATGCTGAGCCTTGTAGTTCTGCAGCTGTCTGCTCTTCTGCATACACTAGTGGAGAATGAAGAACACATTGAAGAAGGAAATGACATCAGACCTTTTTTTTTTTTTTTTTGTTCACTGATAAACGCATAAGGACGCAGTGAGCAAAAACGCAGCAAAACACAGCAAAAAAACGCACCAAATCGCGGCAAAACGCGTGCGTTTTTGCCGCGTTTTTTCGACGCAGGTGCGTTTTTGTGCGTTTTTAGCGGCCAAAAACGCACAAACGCAGCGTCAAAAAAAACGCACTGTGTGCACATAGCCATAGACTGGTACCATGCTAGGGTTGGACCAATGGATGTGTGACGCCCTGGGCAAGCCAGGGGTCACAGGTCATGCACCAACACACCCTACACCCCAGTTAGGAACACCAAAGCTAAAACAAAATCCTTGTTGCCTTCCTCCAGCGGCTGATGTTCACACCAGGGGGTGGGCCAGGCGGTTGGCTCCGCCCACCGAGGAGTTCACGGGAAGAACCAAGCAGTTTAGTTTAGGAGGAGGAAGTGGAAGGAGTAACAAGAAGTTAAGCTAGGGAAGTGAAGTGGTAAAGGAGGAGTAAGGGAAAGTGAAGGAAGGTGAAAGGTGACTGAAAGAAAGCCTGAAGTGAGTCCAGCTGTGTGCAGGACAGGGTCAGCAAGGTCAGCAACGGCGGTGACTGTCCAGAGGAGTGACTGTTCGGGAGTTCCTGGAAGGACCGCGGACGGGTGGTGACCCGGCGGTCTGGAGCAGTGTGCAAAGGACAGTCAGCACCAGGGCAGGGGCCTCTCGGACCCCGGCAAGGCTAGGAGTCGCCATAATTTGCCGAATCTGTCAGTGAAGGGGACGTAGATCCCCCCAACAACAAAGTCCCGATTGAAGGCAACAGTCCAACCATTAAGGAGGAACACCGCCACCGCCAGGGCACCAGTTCCTCAGGGCCAGCGTCTGCGGGCGAAGGAGAGCTCCTCCGGTCCAGCTTGAAGCCGGGGAGCGGGTTACCGGTGGGGACCCATCGCTACCAACACAGAAACACTAGGTGCAGGTCAAAGGGACATCACCGTTACCTACTGGGAGAGCAAGTGCAGCCGTCCGTGGGAACAGTCTTTCCAGCCGTGTGGTTTATCGTAAAACTGTGTCAACGTCTCAGGCTGAGTGAGTACCACAGTGCCGCAAGGCACAGCGCTGCCCCCGCGTCCCTGCGCCCACCAGGCCAAGCATCTAACCCCGTTACCGGGCCCCGGGATCACCAACCCCTACCCACGGAGGGGCAACGCAGGGCAGATCAAAGTGCGCCTGCGCAAGACCGCAATACCGCCTGTGTGGATGACTTGGGGAAAAAGTCATCCACAGTGGACTGGGTAGAAGGAGAACGGCGATTGCCGCAGAGAGGAGGTGCCGGACCAGAGACTAGCGTCACCCATCAGACCGGACTGCCCCCACCAGGTATTATAAGTGATTTTTTTTTTTTTTTACATTCTACAGTATGGCCTGGGCTCTTGTATACAGTATTCCAGAATACTGTATGTAAGAGCTCACTGGTGATGGCCGCAGTCTATAGTCGCCAAATCTGGTGACTGGTTCCCATTAAGGCGTTGTCTCATGCAGAATTGAGAAGTGAGGCGCAGCTTTGACGTCCTCTTAATTACTTATTAGTCTGAAGACTGGGATAGTGAAGCCGGCGGTGATTGGGATATATATATATATATATATATATATATATATATATATATAATTATATATAAATAAATATAAATAAATATAAATAAATATAAATAAATATAAATAAATATAAATATATATATATAATATATTATAGAATATTTCTCCCAAAGTCCCCTAAATTTACTATGCAGCCTGTGCATGCTCTTGCACCAGCAGAGCGCTCCTGCTTGCTGAGCTATGTGCTTCCGAACAGTATCTTCGGTGTTTGAGGGTGGGGGGGGAGGGGGGGGGGTAGAATATTGAAGTTTAAATTGATTGAGAAAGGGTTGTTCTAGTAGTGGACAATCCAATTAAAAGGAACCTGTCATGTCCTATTCCCTGCTACCCTGCAGCATTCAAAGCTGTATGCCCAAATTCCCTGCTTAACCAGCCCTGTATACTGTTATTCAATAATATGAATGTTTAAAAAAAACAAACTTGTAAAATTCGCTCTCTATGCTAATTATGCCCTTGACTAGTCAGAGGGGCGTTATTTCCCAGACTAGTCGACCCTCTTTCTGTGTTATCACGCCCTTGATTGTGAACATACACTGCTTTTGAACTTCTGGTTATGCGCAGAGCAGCTAATGAAGCCAGGTAGAGTCCACCCAGCTTCAAAGGTGCACTGGCGTGGCCGAAATTAGCTGTGTGTGTGCGCGATATGTCCGTGAGCTAGCGGTGATGCAGGTCGTGGAAATAATGTTATGCCCACAGGGTGTAGCATTCAACAGGGCTGGTTTGGGAAGGAAATTTGGGCATGTAGATACGAATGCTTCTGGGTTGGAGGCCATAGAGGACCTGGTAGATTCCCTTTTTAAAGTGTACCTGAGTGTTTGCCCCATTTAAAATGAAAACTCCTATACTTGCCTCCGGTGCCGGCGCAATTTCAGTGGTGTTGACACTTACTCTCATGGGGCTTATGCGAGGTTATGTCACGCGAGGCCTGCACCTACTCGGCACTAGCTTCCCTCTCCCAGTCTCCGTGTCACGGCTGGGTAACCAGCCGAGGAGGAAGTGGGTCCACTGATCCGTGATACAGTTTGCTGACCTAGAGGAGCAGACCCGAGTGGCTACCGAGACTTCACCACAACCACAGGAGGGTGGAATTAAACAGAATGCTGGTAAGTAACCGCCAGGAGGCAGCCCCAGCGGATCCTGATCCCACGGCAGCTGGCTCCAGAAGACGAAGACCAGGGAGCTGGAGTAAACTAGTAGACAGTAGTAGACAGAAACTGGTGCAGGCTGGTTCCAGAGGCCATTGGAGTAGGGAAAGTGCAGGCAGGGTCTGGAGGACACAGGATATACACAGACTGGTGCATAGACCATGCCAAGCAGGAACAAAAAAAGGTCACGGGACAGTACAGAGAGGGGGTAAAGCACAGGAACCTGACTACTAGGACGAGCAGACTAGCTCCGGGGACACATTGAATAGGCATTTCCCAATAGCGGAGGATACTTTGTAGATGGATAATATACACTGTGCAAAACCGTTGGTTGGGAAGCACTTCTGAGTTAGGTCGTGCTGGCCCTTTTTAAAAAAAAAAAAGTGGCGCCGCTGTGCCGCAAGCACGCTCCCAAGAGCCCTACTGTGCGGGCTTCAGGAGCCAGGGGAAGGATCAGGAAGCGTGGAGGAGGAGGAACGTCTGCATCTCTGACACATGGCGGGCGGGCTGACGGAGGGACAGGGGGACCACGGGACTGGACAAAGGCTGCGGAGGTGAGCAGAGAAGAGCGTTGGCGCTCCTGGGCTGGGAGCACCAACGATGTGACACTCCGGACGTATCAAACATGAATAGGATGTTCCAGAAGGCGGGGACAGTGAAGCCAGCTCTGAGTGGGCACAGGATTCGCGTGACACCACCTCACATGAGCCCTGGGAGAGCAAGTGCTGACACCACTGGAACAGCGCTGGCACGGGAGGGGTTTTTATTTTAACTGAGGGCAAACAACCCCTTTTAAAGAGACAACCCCCTATAAAGGGAACCAATCACAAAGATTTTTGTATATATCAAAGCTGATACCAGGAAGCAACATTTTCTGTTGGTTGAGGCCCTGCCCCTTCTGGTCACATGGGCATGACCTCACCACAGGTCCTGCAAGTCAAAGTAAATCAATTGTATAATACTTATGCTGATTCTAATAGGAGGAGGGGGGGGATAACTATGCATACCCCCCCCCCCCATCCCTGATATTATCTGATCCTCAGCTGCTGTCACTCAAGAAGCTGATGATTTTATAAACTTTACTTTCTTGGATTTCATAACCTAAACATCCGATCTGACCACTAAAGGTATGTATATGTCGCACCCAGGGATATGGGGTACTCCGTTCCGGGCAGTGTATATCTTGAGAATGTCACTCTGGTGGCCGTTGCCTGGTTCAGTGCCCTGGGCCCTTTTTTGTAAAGGGGAATAGAGTAGTGTTCACACGTGACACCACTTGCGGTGTTGCGGCTATGTAGATGGAGCCGCCGCTGCACAATGTCCACTACTGGGGCTGGTGTTCATGGCAGCTTGGATGGTAGGCCCACCACATGCAGGGCCGGGCCCCAGAGGGTAGGTGTAATGATTGGTGCCGGAAGAAGGTAGTCCACACAAAGGTTCAGTGCAACTGGTCTCTACTCACTTTTGCTGGTGGTAACTGGTCACCTGAGGCCGGCTGGTTTCACCTTCAGGTCCCCTTTGTGCCAGTGTAGTAATCTGGTACCTTCTTTCCCTGCACCTGTCTCTGGTTAATGGGTCCCCGTGGCCTAAAGCAACTGGGGGTCCCCGTCCGGTGTTTCTTTCCACTTCTGTCCGTATGACGGTAGCGTGAACCCTGTGGGGTGGGAGTCTCTGGTCCTGTCCCCGGCTCTTTGCTACTGAGTTACGGATTTATAGGGTCAGCGAGGTCCTTGATGGTCCCCTCGCGGTGCAGGTGTTAACAGCTTCTGCCTGTCCTAGGGTCCTGTACCCCGTCGGTGCGTAGTTCCGAGAGTACTCCCCCAGCAACTACCCTCATGGGTACGAGGTTACGGTCAACCCCGTGTCAGTGCGTCTCCTCCTGTCAACTTTTTAACTACTCAACACTCAGACTATCTGACTCTGTCCTCAGTCCGCCCCTCCCCTGTCAACTAGTGGACTGGACTGGCTCCACCTCTAGGCGGCCATCCATGGGTCCGACCCTAGCCCTGTACTATTATATGGGGGATTGTTGGGGAAAACTGGGATTACCTGGATTTTTTTGTGAGACATTGGCCTTCCAGGCCCAAGGGGTAGGCCCTACATCCTGGTGGGGATGCAGAATCTTGTAGCTCCCTGATGGCTTCAGGGGGCGCTACATACAGAATCAGCCTGATAGTGCTACTATAGCACTGGCTATTTAGGTTATATATGAAAATCCTGGTGATTTAGTTCCCTTAAAGTCAAAATCGTTTCCTGGTATGTCAGATACAAGTGGTAAAAAAAAAAAAAATTGGATGTGGACTACCAGGCAGTGGCGTAGCTAGTGGTTCAGCTCGGGGGCGAAAGATCTGAATGGGCCCCCTAACCTGGTAACAACTATAGTATCACACCTTTAATAATGGGTATAGAGAAACCTCAGCAGATGACCGAGCTGTTACTGAAAATAAATATACACAAAGGCCAACACTGATATTACCGCCATATGGTGACCATATAGTGGTAGATATCAGTCCTGCAGTACATGTGAGAGATTATAGTACAGTTATAGGTGGTGACTTAAAGCTGATCTTTTTGATGGAGTCATTCACTTTTCTCGTCTTTTCTTTCTGGCCCAGACATGACGACTTCTCCAGCCAGGGCTCATCTGCAGAAATTACAACACTCATCTGACTTCTCACATTTCCAGCCCCGACCCCCATCTATTCCCGACCCGCACAAACCCCTCATCCTCCTGATACCCCAATACTGAGCCACTGCTGCCATGTGACCCTATTACTGCACCTGCTGTGTAGTACAATAACAGTGCTCCTCTTACCAACTCACATACTAATGCCCCCACTGTACCCCCACATAGTAATGCCTCATTTGTGCCCTCTAGATGGTAAAATTGCACCCTCAAAATTATTATTGCCCTTGGAAAGTGCCCTAGAAAAGTGTCCACATTTTGCCCCTATAATGTAATAATGCCCCCAGTGTGCCTGTGATGGTCACAATACCCTGAGTGCCCCTATAACAATAATGCTTAAGTGTCCACTACTTAACATTGAAAAATGTCTCCTGAGTCACTCTCCTAGGTACACATGATGGTCCCCATAGCTATCTATACAAAGTGTGATGTCCCCACAGTTCTCTATACAGCTCCCTATAAAGTATAATGGACCCACAACTTCCCTATACACTGTATAATGGGCCCATAGATCTCCTATACACAGTATGATGGGTCCACAGCTCCCTATACACTGATGAGCCCACAGCTCCCTATACACGGTATGATGAGCCCACAGCTCCCTATACACTGTATGATGAGCCCACAGCTCCCTATACACGGTATGATGAGCCCACAGCTCCCTATACACGGTATGATGAGCCCACAGCTCCCTATACACGGTATGATGAGCCCACAGCTCCCTATACACGGTATGATGAGCCCACAGCTCCCTATACACGGTATGATGAGCCCACAGCTCCCTATACACGGTATGATGAGCCCACAGCTCCCTATACACGGTATGATGAGCCCACAGCTCCCTATACACTGTATGATGAGCCCACAGCTCCCTATACACTGTATGATGAGCCCACAGCTCCCTATACACTGTATGATGAGCCCACAGCTCCCTATACACTGTATGATGAGCCCACAGCTCCCTATACACTGTATGATGAGCCCACAGCTCCCTATACACTGTATGATGAGCCCACTGCTCCCTATACACTGTATGATGAGCCCACTGCTCCCTATACACTGTATGATGAGCCCACTGCTCCCTATACACTGTATGATGAGCCCACTGCTCCCTATACACTGTATGATGAGCCCACAGCTCCCTATACACTGTATGATGAGCCCACAGCTCCCTATACACTGTATGATGAGCCCACAGCTCCCTATACACTGTATGATGAGCCCACAGCTCCCTATACACTGTATGATGAGCCCACAGCTCCCTATACACTGTATGATGAGCCCACAGCTCCCTATACACTGTATGATGAGCCCACAGCTCCCTATACACTGTATGATGAGCCCACAGCTCCCTATACACTGTATGATGAGCCCACAGCTCCCTATACACTGTATGATGAGCCCACTGCTCCCTATACACTGTATGATGAGCCCACTGCTCCCTATACACTGTATGATGAGCCCACTGCTCCCTATACACTGTATGATGAGCCCACTGCTCCCTATACACTGTATGATGAGCCCACAGCTCCCTATACACTGTATGATGAGCCCACAGCTCCCTATACACTGTATGATGAGCCCACAGCTCCCTATACACTGTATGATGAGCCCACAGCTCCCTATACACTGTATGATGAGCCCACAGCTCCCTATACACTGTATGATGAGCCCACAGCTCCCTATACACTGTATGATGAGCCCACAGCTCCCTATACACTGTATGATGAGCCCACAGCTCCCTATACACTGTATGATGAGCCCACAGCTCCCTATACACTGTATGATGAGCCCACAGCTCCCTATACACTGTATGATGAGCCCACAGCTCCCTATACACTGTATGATGAGCCCACAGCTCCCTATACACTGTATGATGAGCCCACAGCTCCCTATACACTGTATGATGAGCCCACAGCTCCCTATACACTGTATGATGAGCCCACAGCTCCCTATACACTGTATGATGAGCCCACAGCTCCCTATACACGGTATGATGAGCCCACAGCTCCCTATACACTGTATGATGAGCCCACAGCTCCCTATACACTGTATGATGAGCCCACAGCTCCCTATACACTGTATGATGAGCCCACTGCTCCCTATACACTGTATGATGAGCCCACTGCTCCCTATACACTGTATGATGAGCCCACTGCTCCCTATACACTGTATGATGAGCCCACTGCTCCCTATACACTGTATGATGAGCCCACAGCTCCCTATACACTGTATGATGAGCCCACAGCTCCCTATACACTGTATGATGAGCCCACAGCTCCCTATACACTGTATGATGAGCCCACAGCTCCCTATACACTGTATGATGAGCCCACAGCTCCCTATACACTGTATGATGAGCCCACAGCTCCCTATACACTGTATGATGAGCCCACAGCTCCCTATACACTGTATGATGAGCCCACAGCTCCCTATACACTGTATGATGAGCCCACAGCTCCCTATACACTGTATGATGAGCCCACAGCTCCCTATACACTGTATGATGAGCCCACAGCTCCCTATACACTGTATGATGAGCCCACAGCTCCCTATACACTGTATGATGAGCCCACAGCTCCCTATACACTGTATGATGAGCCCACAGCTCCCTATACACGGTATGATGAGCCCACAGCTCCCTATACACGGTATGATGAGCCCACAGCTCCCTATACACGGTATGATGAGCCCACAGCTCCCTATACACTGTATGATGAGCCCACAGCTCATGTTATCAGGCCCTTATAATATATAACCCCCTCCCACACACACATCACCTCATTACATACACGCTAGCAGGCTCCCACACTGCACAATGCAATAGCCCCCCCCCCCCCCACACACACACACACACACACACACACACACACACACACACACACACACACACATCCCCTTATTATATGCATAGCATCAGGCCCCTACATTGCAGTGTAACACACACACACACACACACACATCCCCTCATTACATATATGGTATCGGGCCCAAACACTGCACAGTAATGAACTCTCTGCCACCTGTCACCACGGTAACTTACGTCCCTTCCTCACTGCACACAATCATAGATCTTCCCTGCGTCTTAACATCAGCCCAGAGTTCAGTGTGCAGAAGAGGAAGAGGGAGGCGGAGCCGGCACAGGTCCTGGAAGGGCAGCAGGGAATCCTCTGCACACAGTGTGCTGCTGTATGATGGGACCAGGGCCGTATTTACCATTAGGCACCCATGGTCCCGTGCCTGGGGCGGCACCTTCTAGCAGTAAAAAAAAATTTATTTATTTTTTTTTTTTTTTTTTACATAACCATTAAATCCGCTGCATTTTCCGAGGGGGGAGAGGCGCACCTCCATTTATTTGTATCCGCATCAATTAAGACGTGAATGCAGACAAACTGCGGCGGCCGGGCACAGAGAGCTGATTGGCGCGCCTGCGACCCCGGAAGTGCAGGCGCCGGAACTGCCGGCGCCTATCAGCTCCTTCCTCTGTGCTGCGTCCAATGTTGTGTGGATTTCACATGCAGAGCTCACAGCAGGACGCCGCAGAGGACGCCGCGATGGAAGCCGGTGTCAGAAGAGGATACTCACGTGAGCCAGGAAGATGACAGCGGGCCCTGGAGCAGAGAGGCTGATGCTGGGAGGAGGGAGGCTGATGCTGGGAGGAGGGAGGCTGATGCTGGGAGGAGGGAGGCTGATGCTGGGAGGAGGGAGGCTGATGCTGGGAGGAGGGAGGCTGATGCTGGGAGGAGGGAGGCTGATGCTGGGAGGAGGGAGGCTGATGCTGGGAGAGGCTGGGAGGAGGGAGGCTGATGCTGGGGGAGGCTGGGAGGAGAGAGGCTGATGCTGGGGGAGGCTGGGAGGAGAGAGGCTGATGCTGGGGGAGGCTGGGAGGAGAGAGGCTGATGCTGGGGGAGGCTGGGAGGAGGGAGGCTGATGCTGGGGGAAGAGGTTGATGCTGCTGGGGGGGCTGGGGAAGAGGTTGATGCTGCTGGGGGGCTGGGGAAGAGGTTGATGCTGCTGGGGGGGCTGGGGAAGAGGTTGATGCTGCTGGGGGGGCTGGGGAAGAGGTTGATGCTGCTGAAGGCGGGGGGGAGAGGCTGCTGCTGGGGGAATGGGAGAGAGGGGCCAATGCTAGAGACAGAGGACAAGGGTTTAGGGATAGTGCAATGACAATCGATGGGGGGAGTGTAAGGACTCAGAATGAGAGGGGGGGCAGCATTGGGAGCTCATGGAGAGGGGCAGCATGCATGGGACATTGTGAGGAGGGGGCAGCATGCATGGGGCAGCATGCATGGGACATTGTGAGGAGGGGGCAGCATGCATGGGACATTGTGAGGAGGGGGCAGCATGCATGGGACATTGTGAGGAGGGGGCAACATGTGAGGTCAATGTACAGATCATATTTCATAATTGAGGAAGGTGTGGTGGGTATAATTTATAAGGGGGGGCAGTGTGACAGTCACAGTATATAAGTGGGGACGGTGTGGTGGGAATATTTTATACTCATGCTATCTTTTGATGTGCCTGTGGTGATCTCCATTGGGGGGGGGGGTTAGTGCCCTTCGTTTCTCATTGATACTTTTTCAAGTGTTTTACAGAGTAGATCTGCCTTAAACAGATGTCGTGTGCGAAAACTCAGTGTTACATTGTCACTAAGGGGCGCGACCACTTAAAGTGCCTAGGGCAGCACGAAGGCAAAATACAGCCCTGGATAGGACCCAAACCTCGTGACTCGGCCAAGCCGATACATTTAAAGGTGCAGTGTCACTGATATAGTTAGCTGTATTGTAGCTCCGAAAGGGCCCCCCCCCCCGCTAGCTATGCTACTGCTACAAGGGTTAAGAACACCAAATTATTGGCCCAATCACAGTAGTGCTAACTCTAGAATCCAGAAAAACCAATGAAATAACCAGAGTAAATAGCAAGAATAAAATCCTAATTTTATTGAGAACATTATTTTTAAAAAAAATTTTTTAAAAAAAACATTATGAATATATAGAACAATACAGGGGATGTCTGCCAAAAAACAACCAATCCAATCACTGCTTCACTTTACGTATGTGTGTAACACAGATGAACCACTGATATTCACTTATAAATGTGCATCAAAAAAGAGGGGAATTAAATAACATGCTCCACGCAAGAAAATCTCCCATAATGTATTGCACTATCCCAGAGAAAGTTATTGCACAGCCCCAGGAAACGTGAATAACAGTGGTTTAAATAACCTCAGAATGACAATAAATGAATTAATATTGCACTCTCCCATCAATACAGCAAAAATTCACAAACCAGTGCATATTATCATTTCCGATGTAACTTCCTTTATGAACAGAAATTATAAGGATCATAGTTCACTTGCCCACATAAACAAAGATAAGAATGCCCAAAGGGGATATATAAATAAGAGGGTAGTGATAACACAATTCATAAAGAAATAATCCTGTCCAAAAAAGAAGTACCAAGTAGAAAAGTGTATGGAAAAAATACCAGCCAAGGATAAATGCAGAAAGGAGAGAGCAGGATACACAGTCAATATAGAACAGATGCCTGACTGCCATATACCATACTGGAAGCGGATGAAAAGGACAAATACCCTGCTACAAGGGTTAGACTTAATCACCAGGTCTGATGCCATAATGAGCGTTATGGTTTAGCAGTTTCCCAAACTCCAATCCTCATGGTACCGAACAGGTTGTTTTCTGGCTCTCCTTAGGATTACAGAGGTGATGGAATAATTCAAGGAATCACCTGTCCAATACTAAGAAAATCCTGAAAATGACCTGTTGGGGGAACCATCAGGATTGGAATTTGGGAACCACTGGGTTAGCAGAATAATCAGTTGTGATTGTTCTTCAACCTGCTGCAACAGTGGAACAACCAGTCTATTGGGCTCCAGAGTATGCTGGTGATAGTATTGCAACAGCTGAGTAACTGCAGATTGGAGACCACTACTGTGATAACCAGCTTGCTTGTTTTTCAGTGTTTTTACCTGTCTTCGTATCTGATAATAGAACAATTTTGTTTATTCTACTTCTAGAGTCACGGACAAAAAAACCATAGAGCACCCTCCTCCACGGAAGCTTTCAGTCTGCGCCCTCCCATCACCATACAACAATGGCTTCTACCAATGTGAGAAACGAAATGATTTGTTGCATCTGCCTGAACCTGTACACCGATCCTGTAACATTAATTTGTGGACACAACTTCTGCCGGGAGTGTATCGCTAATGTGCTCAATGCTGATTACAGGTGTCCTCAATGCAGAGCAAACTTTGGGCAACGTCCCGTGCTGCAGAGGAACATTACGCTGAATAACATAGCGGATCATCTCCGCTCTCGGGAAGGGAGTGAGATACTTTGCATGTACTGTATTGAAACATCGATGGTGGCTTCTAAAAGATGTCTTTTATGTGAAGTTTCCCTATGTGACAATCACGTCGCCGTACACAGCACGTCCCCAGAGCATATTTTAATCGAACCAACAATCTCCTTCAGTAAGAGAACATGTTCTCGCCATAACAAGACCTTCTTATATTACTGTACTGAGGATGCCGAGTGTTTATGTGCTTCTTGCATGCTGGCGGAGAAGCACCATGGACATCAAATTCACTTACTGTATGTGGCCTATAGGCAGCAAAAAGAAAATCTGAAGACTATTCAAGGACATGCCATCCGAGAAGAGGAGATTGAAAAGCGAATCCAGTATCTCCAGGCCCTTCTTAAGTGCATAACGGAAAAGGCAGCAAGTATTGTGGACAAAGTCAGTCTCCAGTTTAAAGACCTAAGGATGAAGCAGGATTGTGTGGAGAGCAGTGTCCTGAACGAGATCGGTAAGAAACAAGAGCAGGTGTCAATGCCGGTCATCAATCTGATCAACCAACTAGATATTAAAAAGGACAGTCTGTCCAAGAAACTAGCCACTATACAAGAGCTTGAACAGATGCTAGATCCTCTACTTTACCTACAGGCACACAAAGATGATTTGATGGGGGTTAGCGATCAAAACCTAAACGAGACGGAAGCTAGTCTGTATGAAGATCTGTATGAAGTTCTGTCTGAAGATCTGTCTGAAGAGCTCATCGGCACCGTGAACTCTGATATCGTGACCATAATGTCAGACCTACAGAAAGGTTATTGCGTTCAGGAGGCATCTGGCATAACGTTGGATGTCAACACTGCTGCGAACGACGTGCACATCTCGGATGACCTGACAACCGCCACCTGGTCAAACGTAAATCAGTGTCGTCTGGAAAACCCCCAGAGATTTGCCATTTTTGGAGTTTTAGGCACAAGTGGATTTTCTAAAACAAGACTTTACTGGAACGTAGAAGTCAGTAAGGAGGGAGGATGGAGAGTTGGGATGGCCTATGCCAGCATAAGCAGAAAAGGAAAGTATTCTCTCATTGGCAATAATAAGAAGTCGTGGGGTCTGCGCAGCTTCAATAAACACTATTCTGTAAAACATGACCAGAAAGAAATTCCATTAGCGTGTCGACCTTCGTGCTACAAAGTGAGGATACATCTGGATTATACGGCTGGGCTGCTTTCTTTTTATGAGCTGGGTGACTCCATGATGAGACATTTATATACTTACAATGCCACCTTCACAGAGGCGCTATACCCAGTGATTGTCGTGTGGGCGAATGCTTGGGTGAAGGTCTTAAATTAGGCTGGTAGTAAAATAGAATATAACCAGTGAGAACAATTTCCCTTACAAGTGGCAGGCATTAATACCTGTATACTTAAAGGGCTATGCTCATTTTACATCAGGCATAAAGGATGTGAGGAACATCAGGCAATGATCGCTCGCAAGAATAGTGTGCAGTCCCTCTAAATACTCCACGTGGCTGCAGAGCCGCAGTTGTTAAACGCCTATATCTAAAAAAAAAAAATGCCTTGATAAAAAAAGATTTAGGGAAACTTTAACCTTTTTGTTATATTAAAAAACCATTTTAGCGACAGAAGAAAACTTTTTTTTTTTTTTTTTTTTTTTTTCTAGACTCCATTCTAATAATTCTAATTCTATTTATGATATTAAAAGTTATGTTTTAAGAGAATGAATATATAAACTGTACAGTGAGATCTGCATTAAAAGTTGCATAATACATCGCTTTGTTTTCCACTTTCATAGCCTGGAGCTGCATTTACAGTTCTGGTTGTAATTAGAAACAATCAGCAATCATCAGACACACTTCTTACTTCTTAGTAGAGCTGAGAGCTCATTTCTTTTACATGAGGCCACGGTGTGGTGCCAGTCAGCAGAACACACCGTGAAAGCAGAGTGATTTTTTAGATTTCAGCTCTGAGGCATGTAGAACAGTGAGTGCAGCTCTGGAGGTTAAAGGGAACCTGTCATCAGAAATTTAGCTTGAAACCTAAAAGTTTCCCCCTCTGCAGCTCCTGGGCTGCATTCTAGCAAGGTTCCTGTACTTTGTGGCCCCTTTTAAACCAAATTAAATACTTTATAAACTTGTACCTTTTTGCTATTTTGTAAATCGTCCATGGGGGCGGGCTCTCTGCTGACCGTTGGTGTTCCTCCAGCACATTGACGCCGCCCCCCCCCCCACACTCCATTTCATCCATCAGGACGCCGCCCACTGCGCCCGAGGTGCCGCCCACGCCAGGATCGCTGGTGACGTGTGTTACAAGCACGAGATTATGGGCGGCGCTGTGATTGCATCGCAAGTGCCTGCCCATAATCTCGTGGACGCGCTTTCCCCCACTGCCTCCAGCGTTCTGCGCAAGTGCTCGCCGGCCAAATGACCCGACGTCACCTCCTTCCCATCTTACCCTGCAGCAGGGAAAGAGGTGACGTCGGGTCATCTAGCCAGCAAGCGCTTGCGCAGAACGCTGGAGGAAGAGGGGAAAGTGCGGTCACGAGGTTATGGGCGGCACTTGCTGATGACACTCTCACAGTGCCGCCCATAACCTCGTGCCTGCGCAAAACGTCACCAGCGGTCACACGTGCACACAGTGCACAGTCCCGCTACAGTCGCACAGTGCATGCGCAAGACCACGGTCGCCCAGGGGCGGCGTCCTGAGATATGAAATTCAGCGTTGGGGGGCGGCGTAAATCTGCTGGGGGAACAGCAACGGTCAGCAGAGAGCCCGCCCCCATGGACGATTTACAAAATTAACATAGCAAAAGGTACAAGTTTATAAAGTATTTAATTTGGTTTAAAAGGGGCCACAAAA
The DNA here is from genome assembly GCF_048569485.1 of Anomaloglossus baeobatrachus. Taxonomy (NCBI): domain Eukaryota; kingdom Metazoa; phylum Chordata; class Amphibia; order Anura; family Aromobatidae; genus Anomaloglossus; species Anomaloglossus baeobatrachus. The sequence goes on from NC_134357.1 coordinate 494,425,335, forward strand.
AGTACAGGAACCTTGCTAGAATACAGCCCACGAGCTGCAGAGGGGGAAACTTTTAGGTTTCAAGCTAAATTTCTGATGACAGGTTCCCTTTAACACAGGATTTACTTATCCTGGGTTATATCTTAATGTAATCTCTGAAAACCAGTAGAATAGTGAGTGCAGCTCTGAAGTATTGTACAGAATATAACTAAGAATCCATGCAATATTTACAAAGTGACTCAGCATTTTATTGACCAAGCTTCTATTAATAATTTATAACTGTAAAATAATGGTCATGGGTAAATTATTGAAGAAATGCTTTTGAGTTGTAGTTCGGCAGATGAAGGAACAAATATTCTTACACCTGCTATTCAGTTCATGTAGGTACATAGTGGTTGGGAACTGTGATTTACGGCAGGGACAAGAACTGTATAATGTGTCCAATAATTTAATCTAATATACTTGTACTTGTCACACAAACGTTTCAATAAACTTGTCTGACAATTTCTTGACAATTTCTTGATTTCTAAGTCTACGTGATCTTTATTGTACAGTCCGCTGTTATGAACTGGTAACCGTGGACGATCACAAAAAATCCCATTAATCAGGAAAAAAACAAAACCACTAGAGTAGTTGTAAATTAAGATGACCGCAATTCCCTATCTATCGGACAACTCTAGAAGTAGCAGTGGGATGTTCCTAACACACCTCGTCACTGCCGGAGAAACTTGCTACACCTCAAAGATAGAAATGAGGAATCTTAACTTGCCTCGGCGCAGTTGCCAAAGAAATAGCAAGCCCCCAACATGTAAACGACGGTGATGTAAAAAACACAATACACAGAAAATGTAGATTAGCAAAGGTGAGGCACGACTTACTAGATACAACAGGACAGGAAAGATATCTGATTGCGGCCAGCAAAAAAACCCTGCAAAAAAATACCATACTCCTGATTAGAAAAAAGATCTGAGACCACACTGTCTCTCCCCCACTATATCAGGTACTCTTGTGCCAGGCACTTTAAACAGAACTGCAGATATAATGGGAAGAAACAAAATCACAGAACAAATAATATTCTAAAGTGCAAATAATCTAAATATGAACAGGGAGCAAGCTCCATTTCTTGCTGGAGGAACTTCCCTGCTCACAAAAGCAGAGACAGATTCTCACATACAAGAAATCCAAATGGAATAAGCAGAAACACCCTTAAGTGCAATTTCAGCAATTAAGCAGAAACTAGCAAACTTATCTGGAGTAGATTCAGGCGCAGAATAAATGGAAGAAACTGCTGGGAGCTTTCCCTTCAATCTTCCAAAGCAGCAGGAAAACATCTAGCATCAGGGCCGCCAGGCAGAAAATGCTCTTGTAAATACACTAGGCTGATCTGTAATAGGACTTCTTGAATTCCCAATTAACTCCAAAACCTGTCTGAGTCTCAGATTCAGACTCAGCTTTACCATTCCTGGCCACCAGAGGGAGCTCCACACCAGCAGTCACTCGGATGACATTCACAACAGTCCACAATATGACAGAGAACCTTAACTCATTTCATTTTTTTATTCATCAATCTGTGCTATTATGTGCCACTCATTGCATCCATACTTTTTATAGTAGTAATATAATCTTTAATCATGCAGACCGCATCACTTGATGTCTGTCATTGCTTCCTCCCCAGAGGCTTGCTGTGCTATTACTGCAAGTTTCTATCATGCAATTCAGTGGCCTGTGATCCAGCACCTGGCATCCCCACCCTCCCTCCATTCTCTACCCTGTGCTGCTGAAGATATTGGGTGATACAAAGTGTCAGAGCAGCCCAGGGTAGATAACAGCCCATCTGGCGACTGCCAGATAGCCAATACAGCCCTGTCAGTGTTTGTTATGCAATTTTTGGCGCTTTTCAGCTGTCCATGTCAGTTATTGAATTACCTAAACCCTTTGCTAGTGAAGTGCTGCAATCTACATTTCAAAAGCAAAAGTCTCTGCCCCTGCTGTTACTGCTGAATGAAACTGTTAGCTCAGTTTGTGAGGAAGACTTATTTTCCTTCACTCCAAAACATCTACACCCACAATCAGGCACCCAGTGACCCCCCCCCCCCCCCCCCCTTCTCCATATGGTCTGATTTCTGTGCCAGAAAAGGGAGTTTCAGACATTAACAGAGGAGGAAGAAGAATCTGCATAACACTCCAGTACTACCCTGTTTCCCCGAGAATAAGACACTGTGATATTATTTATAATATTATTTTATTATACTCTATGTATCTATCATCATAGTTAAAAACACAAAAAACCTGAGCTGAAACAATGTTCAGTAAACATGCAACATTAAGCATGTGAATTGCAGCCTTAAGACTAGAAAAAAACCAAGGAGAAAATTGCATGAAAAATACTGACTATAAATAAATAAATTGCAAGTGCTTAATAACAGGGTACTTAGTATATACATTTTTGCAAAAAGGTAAAAAGCTGTCTCACCTCGTCAAGGTGTACCCATCTGAGACAGTCCCTATCTATCATCATAGTTGCCAGACCCTGGGCGTACTGCATGGCTCCCAGGTCCTCTTTGCAGGTATGCTGCACGGTTATCCCGTCCTTCTGGCCGATACATATCAGATCGCATACAAACCCACACATGAATTTGCACATAGTCTCTTGCACACATTCATACCACATCCGGTGATGCCACTTGCTTCCATCCAGGAGGGGACTCTCTGCTCTCTTGTCTCTGATGCATTCCACTGCTGGGTCCTCCATGTGTTCTACCCGCAGGTCCTGGCACTCCACTGCACAGTGTCACAGGTCCTTATGCCGTCGAAAAGCGATATCGCCGAATGTGGTGAGCAATCTGTGTGATTGTGTGTATGTGCGTTCCGCCGCATGTCCTTGATGCGCTCCACTGCTCCCAGTCGGCATCTGGTGAGTATGATCACAGGGTCCTCCTTTTTTTTTTTTTTTCTCTTTTGGGGATGTCTGCTCTCTATAATGAAGTGTCCTGCAGAATTCTTTAATTTTTTTAGCTGCCTGGGCACTTCATCATTGAACCGCGACTAAGGTTTATTCTCAGGGTAGGTCTTATATTTGAGCCTTGCTGAAAACTCCTGCTAGGACTTATTTTTGGGGTAGGTCTTATTTTCGGGGAAACACGGTATGTGCTCCCCGCTGAGATGCTCTTATAGAAGCTATACATCCAATATAAGTATATAGCAAAACAGTATTTTTCAGCCCCTTGCCATATATCATAGCTCTTCAAAAGCAGTAGAAAACCTTTTTAAGATTTAGGATCAATCTAATCAGTGTGGTACCGTAATGTCCATCCTAAGCATTGGTCTTGGGTTCAGTCTTAGATCCAGAAATTCTCCTTTTTAAATTTACCTTTTGCCAGTCAGAATTCTTTCTTATGGAATGCACTGCTGTACAGAGTCTATGAAGTACGACGTCATAAAAAGTAGGGTCTCCACCTAAAATGTCTGTTTTTTTGTGAGGATCACGATTGAAGACAGTGGTAGGCACTCTATGAACGGAGTCCAAACAAAGAGCCACATGGTCATAGCTTGGAGTCTCATATGGGTCACTCCGGATAGGGCATGATTAGAGCCTCCCAGTGTGACCCCGAGACGGCACACTCCAACAAGCATATAATAAAACGAGCACTAGGAGTACTGGTGCAAATAGTATAAATTTTATTTTATATTTATAAATAACAAGTAGAAAATAGAAGGACGTTTACAAGCAGAAGTTACGGGGAATAAAAATCTGGATCCCTTGGACCACAATGAAAAACTCAGTGGTAGATAAGTATAATAGGGCTTAAGCTCAGGCCAGTCACAGTATGAATATAGCAGATCAGACAGAGCCCTATAAAATCACATATGAGCACCCCTGGTCAAGATTGCAATGTAGCAATAAATAATTTTGCCTATTCACGGTGGTAGTGCAGGGGAGCCAGGCACAAGGGACAGTCACCAGGAGCCTGAGTCCCGTGGACCACAACCGTGATCTCTGTAGTTCATATATGGGTATTTACAAAGATGCCCGTGTGGATACACAAGAAAAATGGTTATTTGAATGTCAGATTAGGGACTGGTATGCAAAAAGGGTCTGAAACCCTTATAATATCAGTGGAAAAGGGCTATGTATAAATAATATCACAACTGTATCCGTATCGGAAGAAGCTGGTATATCCCGCGAAACGGCTGTCGGAGGTCCCCTCTGGGTTGGCCTGGTCCCCCTGCACCACCTTTGATTAGGTAAGCGTTATGTCCAATTGTGGATATGGGCTATGTTTGACTTGCTACTATTTGCTGTGATACTGTTGTGATATTGTTTATACATAGCCCTTTTCCACTGATGTAAGGCTATGTGCCCACGGGGACATTGTCCTGCGGATATATCCGCAAGACATTCCGCAGGTGCTCCCAGAAATCCGCAACAGAACTTTCTGTTTCAATGCTGCGGATATACAGCGGAATGTCGTGCGGATATGGTGCGGGAATTCTGCATTGAGGATACAGTACCATGGCTTCGGCACTGCATCCTCAATGCAGAAGTGGTGCTGCAGTTATCGGGGTGCTCATACTTACCTCCATCATGCAGCACCTCGCTTTCCGGCGGCCGGGTCACTGTCAGGCAGCGTCTGGTTCACTGTGCTGGAGGTGGGCGGGCCTGAACTAGCTCCTGCTGTCACATGACCGGAGCTCGTGCAGGCCCCGCCCACCTCTTCCTTCCTGTACCTGGCTGGATCCACCGCGCTGCTGCCGCTGCCGCTACACCGGACGGAGAAAGTGACTCGGGTCTCTATCAAGGCAGGTAAGTATATGGGACCCTGCGGAGAAATCCGCAACAATAATTGACATGCTGCAGATTTTTCCGCACGAAAATCCGCACGATTTCCGCTGCGGAAAAATCCGCAGTGTGGGCACAGCATTTCCCAAATGCCATAGAAATGGCTGGGGAGTAGCTGTGCTGCAGATTTCTGGAAAATCCGCGAGAAATCCGCGGCAAAATCCGCGCATTTTCCACAGCGTGGGCACATAGCCTAAGGGTTTCAGACCCTTTTTGCATACCAGTCCCTAATCTGACATTCAAATAACAATTTTTCTTGTGTATCCACACGGGCATCTCTTTGTAAATAATACGGTACCTATATATGAACTACAGAGATCACGGTTGTGGTCCACTGGACTCTGGCTCCTGGTGATTGTCCCTTGTGCCTGGCTCCCCTGCACTACCACCGTGAATGGGCAAAATTATTTATTGCTACATTTCAATCTTGACCAGGGGTGCTCATATGTGATTTTATAGGGCTCTGTCTGATCTGCTATATTCATACTATCTGTGAATGGCCTGAGCTTAAGCCCTATTATACTTGCCTACCACTGAGTTTTTCATTGTGGTCCATGGGATCCAGATTGTTATTCCCCGTAACTTCTGCTTGTAAACGTCTTTCTATTTTCTACTTGTTTATAAATATAAAATTTATACTATTTGCACCAGTACTCCTAGTGCTCTTGTTTTTTATTATACTCTATGAACTGAGTAGATGCATCCAGACTACAGATGCTTAGCCTGATTACTCTTATGGCCTCCATTTAAATATTGCACAATGTACGGTATACAGCTCTTTGCGTTGGCCATCACGACAAGCAGTGACTGACTGCAGCGGTTCCATACCTGGAGGAGGAAGTGTCGCGGGCGGGGAGGAGGGTGTCAGCACACCGCGCTCACCCCTTCTGCTCGGGTCCGGCAGTTGCTCCTGGTGGCTCGAGCTGCGGGCCGGATCCCGGGGTGTCTCGAGCGGCACTCCTCGCCCGTGAGTGAAAAGGGGGGTGTTTGTTGGGGTTATAGTTCGTGACGCCACCCACGGTTGTGGTGATTGCACCACCGCTGCTCAGTGTGGGGGTCCCGGGGATGGTGATGGGAGCAGCCAGGTGTTGTGTTGCCCCTCCGTGGGTAGGGGTTGGTGATCCCGGGGCCCGGTGGAGAGATGTAAAGTGTAGGGCCCGGAGGGCGCAGGGACGCGGGGGCAGCGCTGTGCCTTGCGGCACTATGGTACTCACTCAGCCTGACACGGACACAGTTTGTACGGTAAACCAACGGCTGGTAGGACGGTCCCACAGACGGCTGCACCTGCACTCCCGGTAGGTGACGGTGACTTCTCTCTTCCTTGCACCTTTGTGGTTTGATGGTATCGGTGGATTCCCTCCGGTTACCCGCTCCCCGACTGCAATCTGGGCCGGAGGAGCTCTACACTTTGCCCGCAGGCGCTAGCCCTGGAGAAACTGGTGCCTTGGCGGTGGCGGTGTCTCCCCGTTAATGGTCGGGCTGTTGCCGTCAATCGGGACTTTGCTGTTGGGGGATCTGCGTCCCCGTCACTGACGGATTCGGCAAATTGGGCGACTCCTAGCCTTGCCGGGGTCCGAGAGGCCCCTGCCCTGGTGCTGACTGTCCTTCGGAACACTGCTCCAGACCACCGGGCACACAGCCAACGGGGTCCTTCCAGGAACTTCCGAACTGTCCCACTCCGGACAGTCACCGCCGTCGCTGACCTTGCTGTTCTAGCCCTACACACAGCTGGGCTCTCAGGCTTTGCACACTCTCTGCGCTGTCTCCACTTCTTGCTTTCCTCCTTTTCCACTTTCCTTTCCTTCACTTTCCCTTCTAGTTGTTTTACTCTAGCCCCTGCCTGGGCTACTCCTCACTCCTTCCACTTCCTCCTCCCTGACTAGACTCCTCACTCAAGCTCGTCCCTGAGCTGACTGCCTGGTTACTTCCTGCCTCCAGAGTTGTGAGCTCCTTGGTGGGCGGAGCCAACCGCCTGGCCCACCCCCTGGTGTGCATCATCAACCTCTGGAGGAAGGCAACAAGGATTTTTGGGTTAGCAGGTGTGCCTACCTGGAGTGTGGGGTGTGGTGGTGTTGTTACTCGTGTCCCCTGGCTTGTCCAGGGCGACACAGAAGCACAAAAACTAGTGGGGAATCCAGCCGGAGTTGGAACAGAATTGTCAGGTCATCGGGTGCGTGCTTTATTTTGGAGAAGAACCCCTCGAACCCTCATTACTGGAGCATGGCCAGACAAAGCAATTTCAAGTGTGCACAAAACCTTTAAAGGGCAATTTAGTTTCCCTCATGAAGGGATGTTTTTGCGGTGCATTCCCAGAGAGATTCATTAACACTTCATTTTCCAGATGGAAAAGTGCTTTTTTGTTTTTTTTTTTTTTTTTTTTTTTTTTTGTAACCTCATGCAGAAGCTGTACACTGCCATGTGGAGGCTACAGGGTACTTAGCCCTACAAAATGCAAAGGGTGAAATATGTAAACCAATTTTCGAGTCAAAACTTGGTGCTATGTCTGATTTATTCAAGGTAGGATATACACTGGAGATCAAAAGTAGAAATGGGATATACACTGGAGATCAAAAAAAGGGAAAAAGGAGCCAGCACGATCTGAAATTGGCATGCATCATATAAAAAGTGAAAATTCAGATTTATTCCAACTGTACTATAATAAAAAAAAAAATGAGATTTTTAGCAAATAATTGATCAATTTTTTGAGCCACCCCTGCCAACGTCACGGCAAATCTATGCTACAAATGTCTGGTGGCTGGTCACCACCATGCTATGCACGCCTGATCTTGGTTTGCAATATATTCCTCCTGTTGGTAGCTGTACACATTCAGTTGCCTCACACTTTCCACAGGCATTGCTAATTAAGCACCATACTTGGATCTGGTCCGCCTTTATCAATGGTTGCTGTCTGGCACTGGGAGGGTCAGTTCTGATATAGTCCTGGTATGTGTAGAGCTTGCTCCACATGCTCGGACCTGGGCTGGCCTCTATCCACAATTGCCTCTTTTGCAACATAGAAGCGGTTATATATACAGGTTACAGGTATGTGTGCTCCATTATGGTTCTGCTTTTAACTTTATCTAGGAGGCCGCATGGCACATGAAATACAGAATATAGAGTAGGACCCCCCTATTGAGATTTGCCGTGACGTTGGCAGGGGTGGCTCAAAGAATTGATCAATTATTTGCTAAAAATCTCATTTATATTACAGTACAGTTGGAATAAATCTGTGAATTTGCACTTTTTATATGATGCATGCCATTTTCAGATCGTGCTGGCTCCCCTCTCTCACTGGAGATCAAAAGTAGAAATAATCTATGATCACTTGCTTTTTTCCAAAGTAATGTAATCTACATTGATCAACGTTTGTAGGTTTTTTTGTAAGGGATACACCATGCCGCTAGAACTGTTTTTACGAAAGATCCACAGTTTATCAACCTAAAACCTTACCCAAAGTGTGATGATCATAATTGGAGAACAGCAATGACTGTAGCACAGAGAAGGATTATAATTATATTTTCTTAAGGGAACAGTCACCAATCAGTAGGATGTGTACAGGGCTTTGCTTTGAATGACTTCAGCATATCTGCGGCCAGAGGACATCACTAGTCTCTCACACTGCTCTGGTGTGATTTTTGCCCCACTCTTCTAGTCTCTTCCACAGTTTTTTGACACTTGTGGGTTTCTTGGCCATAACTTTGTCACTAAGGATTCTCCAGAGGTTTTCTATTGGGTTTAGATCAGGACTCCGGGCTGGCCATTTCATTGTTTCAATGTTTCCTGGTTTTCAAAAAACTGCTTTAGGGTATGTGCGCACGTTGCTTTTTACCTGCTTTTTACCTGCTTTTTTGCTGCTTTTTCTTCTGCGCTGTTTAATGCCAAAATGGATGTGTTCTTCTATTCAAGCAAAGTCTATGGGAATTTGGGTTTCTTGTTCACACTATGTTGTTCAAAATGCTGCCTTTTTGTGGCAGAACTTTGGTCAAAAACTCAGCTTTTCAAAGAAGCAACATGTCAATTGTTTTTGCCATTTGGGTTTTGCCCTGCAAAGCTGAGTTTTTGACCAAAGTTCTGCCACAAAAAGGCAGCATTTTGAACAACATAGTGTGAACAAGAAACCCAAATTCCCATAGACTTTGCTTGAATAGAAGAACACATCCATTTTGGCATTAAACAGCGCAGAAGAAAAAGCAGCAAAAAAGCAGGTAAAAAGCAACGTGCGCACATACCCTTACCCGTTTTGCTGTGTGACAGGGGGCATTGTTCTGTATGAAAATTGCTGGCTGACTAAGTGATGAACTCAAGTAAGGAACCACGTGTTGTTGAAGGTTCTGATACACTTGCATTCACTCTGCCATGTAGCTGTATGAGAGGTCCAACTCCTGCTGCAGAAAACATTCCTCCACCACCTTTCTCTACCTTCTTAACACACTTTGGGTTCAGTCTTTCCCCAGTTTGTCGACGAATATAATGTTTCCTGTCAGACCCAAATAAATTAAACTTGCTTTTATCACTAAAATGAACTGTGGACCACTTCTGTCCACACAACATGCTCCTCACCAAAGGTGAGTCTAGCCTTTTTGATTCTTTCTGCTAATGACAGGTTTGGTCACTGCAGAGAGGGCTTTCAGTCCAAATGCTCTTAAATGTCATGAGGCTGTATGATGAGACAGATCCTTACCCTGTTCAGTGCTGGAATTGCTCGCCATTTCAGCTGCATTATTGCATTGCCCATGGAGATTCTCCATATTCTCCTGTCCTCTCTTGCATTTGTCTTTCGAGGGTGACCAGCCTTCTTGAGGGAGATGGAAGAGTTTGTGATGTTGCAAAGATGAAATATTCTTGAAGTTTCCAACTTCTCTTGCTATTGCTGATAGGGTCACCCCTTTGTCCTTCATCTGGACAACCTGCTGCCGGAGGGTTTGTCACTTTGGAACAGCACACCATTTTTGCAGAATCAGTGCAAACTGGAAAGTTGAGCTGCCAGTTAAATAGCGATTGTCAGATAATTAAGAAAATTAGCACCAGGTGCCAGATTAAAACCGGTAACTTGCAGGTATCTGAAAGTGTTCTCTAATTTTGTTCACTTTTCTTTTTCATTTATCGCATTTACATTTTTGTGCTTTACAAATTCAATTTAAATACAATTTATGAAACAAGCTTAAAAAATATTGCGAGTTTACTCATGTTAGTGTGGCGCCCCTGAGGCTTTAGACGCCACACGGTACTGCATCTCCTTTAAGGTGCAATACTTATTCCGAGTAAGAGGAGGTTTAATAACTGGTGTTTTTCACTTACACAACATCCAGCCATTGAGTCAGCTAGTTACACAATTCAGAAAGCCAGCTAGCCTGGGAAATTCCCGGTTGCAGGGACAACCACTAGTGAGTAATCAGAAGGATGGGGGCTGCACTGACAGAGTAAGGAACACCCAAACAGTTTAACTTCAGAATAGTCAGACTCTGAACAACACTGTCGCAGGAGAGCGTGCTTGAGAGCTTCTCCTGCTAGAACCAGGCAGCCTGGAAAAGGGCGAGAAGCAACCGGTAGAGCTAGTAAGACAGAGGAGAACATGGTAGCTGAGGTCAAGCCAAACCGTTCCCACAGTGTCAGCGTAGACAGGGTGCAGAGCCCTGGGGTAGAACATGCTCTATGTTGGACTACCAGAATCTGCAGAGGATGGGGATTCCAAGTTCCATCGCCCTCCACCATTTTCTCGGAGCACAGTGAAATGGGGTCCGGAGTCAAGATCACGGTTGGGCCCCATGGCGGACACTCAACCTGCATACAGGACGGGACACTTTACAAGAACACTGGGGTCCATAAGTTGCTTCAAGCCATGGAGATCCACAAGTAAGCGCAGAGGAGGAAGGTCTCACACTCCACAGACACCGGTGATTGCTTCTGATTTACCCGGGATCGGCTGGAGACCATCACGGCGGAGAGCTGCACCTCCCTGGGGCATCTTGCGAACTGTGAGTAAAAAAACTGTGAACCACGGCCCCTGTGTTGTCCTTGTCATTGCCGGTGGCACCGCCCCGCGCTTCGGCGCCACCGCCCTCATTTCCCTGAGGCCTGCTCTGCTTGTGGGGAGCAGAACCATCTCAGCTGCGGCATCACCATCCGCCCCAGAGGACATCACCCGCAGCGGCGGCTAATTCCTGGCCGCATACCATAGGTGGCGTAGTCCCTTCCAAGATCCACCTCCTACCCCCTTTATTGTGGACACTTTAGAGCACGAAACCGGGCAGGCTGCCGCGACTACACGACCAGCATCGGCCCGGCAACTAGTAACGCGTACGAGACCGACCCCCTGCCCCCTGGGTGCCACGTTTGGATATAATCACATAGGACTACACAATGACCTATGACAGTTGTGTGTTCTCTAATTTTGATCTCCAAGGTAGAAAGGCTATTCATGTATATGTCAAGGTCAGAATGACGATGATGATGAGACTCAAAGGATCTCTCGATATCCGGCTGCTGTTTCTAATTAAAAATGTCATGTGTGCACCCGAGAATGAAAAAATAACTGCACAGCAAGTCAGTTATGTCTATCTCCATGACTGGCTCTTGACCAAGTGTGTTCTTTATTGTTTGAAAGAGACTCTAGACCAAACAGTAAGGGGGTGTGAACAAAAGTTTTAGTCCAATCAGGTATCGTAGGTCAGGGCTTCATGACGTAGAGAGATCTGCATATTCTTCTTGGATTGGACAGTCCAGGCTCCAGGAATTTTCCTTGTCCATCTGTCTTGGGTGGAGAACAGGAAATAGCGGCCATCTTTACAATTACATGTGGTGGTATATACTGTGTCTAAGGAAAATACACTGAATATGCAATATACATATATACATGTTAGTAAGAAACAAAAGCATTCACAAATATGTGAGTTAGTTCACATCTACTGAACTATATAACTGAGTCTATGAAATGGCTGAATTAAGTATTTTTGGATACTCAATTCTTTATCCTCAACAGTCCCCCCTAAAGACTTACTTCTGCCATTTCTAAATTCTAAGGGTACTGTGTTCCCTTAGGAAGAAAGGTAGAAAGATCTGTTGGAAAAACCTGCCTGACTGAACGTTGAGGCATGGGTGGAGAAGGGAAAGGGGTTTTCTTCACCGGTTTGAGACCAAGGACTCCTAGGCGAGTCCTCACCCTTTGTAGTTGGACTTTCCCATGTCTCAAGGTTCTCTAAGTCCTCTCTTCTAACTGTTCTGGCAATGCTGGTCTAAGACTGTACAGGGTTTTCTGAAAAGGATAAGTATGAGCAGAACGCTCAGTGCAGCTCTGGTTGATTAACCCTTCTACAATGCGAGGTGTGGATCCATAGATGTTTCTGTGGTTGGATCAGCTCCTCTAGTGTTGACTCATGGCTCTTTCTCGCTTGTCCTTTAGGATCAATCAGTCTCCTGACTGGAGACCATATGCTAATAGCTCTGATTTAAAATCTGGAATTGGAGAATACACCTGTTTATCACACTATTCAGTCAATTATATAAAATATACATGTCTATGCTAAACCAAAAACATCTTACATAAAAACCTGCTTATTGCAAAAAGGAAACAAAACATATACATTTTATACACGATTTACTAGTTTCCACTTTTCTATAAAATATACACTTTTTGTAAACACATTTTTCTTTACATACCACCTTCATGTGCTTCTCAACAATAATGTCGTTTTCTGCACTGGAATACCTCTGACCAAACCTGGAAAGAAATCTACACAACACGCACAGACTTGCATACAACGTGCTCATGATATACATCTATAATCAGTTTACAGTCTCTAAGAATGGGTAGAGTAGGTGCAGGGTGTTTCTACGGACTCTTTACAGTTTTTTCTCACTTCATTCTAGGCACTTGCCTCACAAGACTGGGTGAATCTGCCCACCTGGGTACTGAACCCGGTGTCATCAAAGCACACACTGACAATTGTCTTTCACAGATGTTACCTGGGCCATCATTAAGAAGAGCTCTCATGACAGAGAAAGCTTACCACCCTTTATCCACAGACCTTCCTCAGTCAGCTGGCTCCCTGCATGTCACAGTCCATTCCTTGTTGTATCGCTTGTTCCTGTAGGGATTTAAGAACACAAGGAGTGACAGAAGTCACTGACGTGACCAATGTCACCAAGGCATGGTCGGTAATGGTGAAAGACTCTCAACTCTAGGCCCGTTTACTGCTTCTTGGTCAGCTGCACCTGTGCGAGGATCTCCATCCGAATCCATTAGCTCAGATCTAGACTTTCTTTTCGGCATACCTAATTCATTTGACAACAGGAAAAAATCTACAACCTACATACACCTCTAAAGACTCTTACCCACTCCTGTTCTACCCATCAAGAGAGGCATTTAATGCATCACTGTCTCCTGTATCAATAGGATTGGAGGGAGTGGCCGAATTTAGACTACCTCATGTGGTGTAAACAGCAGCATATCCAGTGCAGAATCGACCACCATCTGGTTTCATCTATAAAAACAAAAACTAAAAAATATACATTAGATCATTCTTATAACTTCATCTCTGATCATAATACAGTTAGTGGTCAACAGTTAGTGGTCATCTATACCTCACATGACTGAGAATACTAAATAAATAAACAAATAAACATATAAGACAAGACTTTCCTATTTCAGTTAACAGATATACCTCATAGTAATCTAATAAACATAACCTATGGGAAAAAGGTCAGCCTCAAAACCAAGGTCAGCCTCAAAACCAAGGTCAACTTCAAAACCTATCTAATATGCCTGCTGCACCCTCCAAGAAACTGGAGAATATAATTAATACCTTATTCCCCCCTTGTTTAATTGTTTATTTACCAATATGGCAAAATTCAACATTTTTATACTGGTATTCCCTAAAAGAAAAGATAAAACAGCAGGTAATAAATTAGCCACATACTAAAACCTAAAATGAACAAACACTGAAAGTAACGTACATCTCAGAACACTATACATTACTGGGAAATTTTAAAACTTTACAATAAACACTGTATCCATAAAGAAAAGAAAAACCTTTCATAGTAGAAACGACTGAGACATGAGGAAATGACAGCTGTGACTAGGCGACTAACCTGCAAAAATATATGAATTGTTTAGAAATAATCATAAAAACAGAAAAGATGATAGAGTCACAAAATAAAAATATATTGTTCAAATAAATCGCCATTAAACACAAAACAAAACAAATTACATCGCACATCCCATAAAATTTAATATTCCCTATTCCGGTATAAACAGCAAACTAAAAATGGGAAATCCTGAACTCTAAGGGTTAAACCAAACTTACGTCACTATTGGAGAGAGACACATTCCATCAAGACACATTCCATCCCTGTCTCTTAAAAGCGAGAGAGGAAGAAGAAAAAAAAAAAAAAAAAAACTCATCCTTTGTTATAACAAAGACGTAGCAGTGAACACATCCATTACCCATATGTACATTGGATGCATTATACATTTTTCCTAATTCCTTTTTACAAATGGATTTGATACATTTTGACATCAGTAGGGGTAAGTCGTTTACGATTTTTGTTTTAAATTAACCAACACAGTACAAAGATATATATATATTTACCTTCCTCTATTTTATTTTATGATATAATGCTGCAGGACTTCTAAAATACCAATTGATTTTATGTGAACAGATCTTTCCACATCAATTCTGTAAAAGTTTCACTTACTTATCTTTGACTTGCACTTATGGGATAACTGAGTAAACAAATATACTATTTATACTTATTCAAATATGTTAGTCATTTATACCAGAGAACACCTCCCACCGGGGATGGGTGGAGAGCTTTGAACAAAGAGCCATTGCGAGGGGTGTGGCTTATGAGGTGTACTGCCATCAGTGGGTGTAGCAAGACGGCTGCCACAGGAAGTTCCATGCACCTGACTTCCGGGTGCAGCATCCATGTTGTGACTCCCTGGGTGTACTGGGAGTGGCTGGAACTACGTAGTAAACCAGGGATACTTTTAGTGCCTGTAAATTTGCATTTCAGCATACAAAGGAGAGATTTGATTAGCACCAGATATGATGACTTCTAGAGCAGAACAATGAGGCACCGCTAGAGAAAAACATTTAGTGATTCTACAAACAGCAACAGACAGTGAATGAGGTCTTTGTTCTCCAGGATACTCTCACTGGAGATTAATCTGAACTTCAGTACATGGGTTGCAGCCTGCCATCTAGTGGTAGTCCAACGATTTTACATAACTTTTTGCAATCTTTTATATTTTTTCCGTTTTTTGTAACTAGGGCGACAGCGTTCTCAGCTCCTACTAAAAACAACATATTTATCTTTTGAACAGAGTATACAGTGCTTAATTGGATCGGCCGTTCCAACGGAGTTCTTTCTCGCCTCGTCCGCGTTTGTAACACGCTGACAGTGACTCACGTCTAATACGCAGGAGAATCCGCTAACTCCAGCACCCTTACCTCAACTAAAGTGAGTTCCTTTCCCGCCTCGTTATGAAGACCTACCCCCTCATAACAGTGGCTCACGTTTAAAACGCAGAGGAATACGCTAAATCCACTTTAAGTTAACAGAACCCTTCCCGCCTCGTTTATTATCTATCCAACACTTAATATTCAACATTCAATATTTAATATTTAATATCTAATATTTAATATCTAACAAACAGTGGCTGTGTCCGCAACACAGGGGAATCGCTAGTTCTCATACTTCTGTTCTAAAACAAACAAGTTAAAAAAAACTGAAAAATGCATGAACCCGTTAATTTCTCTCTAATACAAACCGAAATAACACTTGTTTTTCTTTCAAATCATTACAACTTAATGTACTATACAAAGACTGCAGCCACCTCCTGTATATTAGCCCACTGACCCCCTCCTCTCTCCTCGCTCCAAAGAGCTGCGCTGTTTTAACCCCCGGCGTCTGCCTCTTCACCCTCCACCCCCCTTGCTTCTTAGCTAAAAGACAGCAGAGACTGAGCTGTGTAATATGATCTCCGCTCTGTCTCAAGCAGCTGGTGGACATATGGCCCCCACCTTTTTTTTCCTCTGAGTGTCAGCGCGTAATACAACTCCCGCTCTCTGTCCTGTGTAAGCAGCTAGTGAGGGGCTGACCCCCCCTTCTTTTTCACAGAACAAAGACAGCAGCTGCATCTCTAGCCTCCATGTTCTCTCCCTCCGTGAACAATAACAGACAATTAACTCTCCGAGAACCAAACAGAGCAATCACAAGCTTGATTAACTATACACTTTATACAAATAAACAGCTACTCAAAGAGCCCCCATTTCTACCTTACTTACAGTGAGAAATACAGACAGCCGGATACTTTACAACCTACCCCTAGCCCCTATGGGAGCTGGGTCCTTCTAGCCCACCGGCGGGTGACAGTCACACCGTTAGGTCTCCGGTGCACTACCATTCTCCGGACTAGTGACCACCCACTTTCGCCAGGTGTCTCTCGAACCACAGGTAAAACAGCACACACAATGTATATGATGGTTACCTGCGAAATGAAGGGTGATCAATCCTATCAAGCGACACCTGGATACTTGTGGAGTAGCCCCCAGACGTCCGGAAAATGGAAGCTCTGACTCACCCTTTTCGGTGGTCCCATCTGGGGTGCCAGCTGTCAAGGTCAGAATGACGATGATGATGAGACTCAAAGGATCTCTCGATATCCGGCTGCTGTTTCTAATTAAAAATGTCATGTGTGCACCCGAGAATGAAAAATAACTGCACAGCAAGTCAGTTATGTCTATCTCCATGACTGGCTCTTGACCAAGTGTGTTCTTTATTGTTTGAAAGAGACTCTAGACCAAACAGTAAGGGGGTGTGAACAAAAGTTTTAGTCCAATCAGGTATCGTAGGTCAGGGCTTCATGACGTAGAGAGATCTGCATATTCTTCTTGGATTGGACAGTCCAGGCTCCAGGAATTTTCCTTGTCCATCTGTCTTGGGTGGAGAACAGGAAATAGCGGCCATCTTTACAATTACATGTGGTGGTATATACTGTGTCTAAGGAAAATACACTGAATATGCAATATACATATATACATGTTAGTAAGAAACAAAAGCATTCACAAATATGTGAGTTAGTTCACATCTACTGAACTATATAACTGAGTCTATGAAATGGCTGAATTAAGTATTTTTGGATACTCAATTCTTTATCCTCAACAGTCCCCCCTAAAGACTTACTTCTGCCATTTCTAAATTCTAAGGGTACTGTGTTCCCTTAGGAAGAAAGGTAGAAAGATCTGTTGGAAAAACCTGCCTGACTGAACGTTGAGGAATGGGTGGAGAAGGGAAAGGGGTTTTCTTCACCGGTTTGAGACCAAGGACTCCTAGGCGAGTCCTCACCCTTTGTAGTTGGACTTTCCCATGTCTCAAGGTTCTCTAAGTCCTCTCTTCTAACTGTTCTGGCAATGCTGGTCTAAGACTGTACAGGGTTTTCTGAAAAGGATAAGTATGAGCAGAACGCTCAGTGCAGCTCTGGTTGATTAACCCTTCTACAATGCGAGGTGTGGATCCATAGATGTTTCTGTGGTTGGATCAGCTCCTCTAGTGTTGACTCATGGCTCTTTCTCGCTTGTCCTTTAGGATCAATCAGTCTCCTGACTGGAGACCATATGCTAATAGCTCTGATTTAAAATCTGGAATTGGAGAATACACCTGTTTATCACACTATTCAGTCAATTATATAAAATATACATGTCTATGCTAAACCAAAAACATCTTACATAAAAACCTGCTTATTGCAAAAAGGAAACAAAACATATACATTTTATACACGATTTACTAGTTTCCACTTTTCTATAAAATATACACTTTTTGTAAACACATTTTTCTTTACATACCACCTTCATGTGCTTCTCAACAATAATGTCGTTTTCTGCACTGGAATACCTCTGACCAAACCTGGAAAGAAATCTACACAACACGCACAGACTTGCATACAACGTGCTCATGATATACATCTATAATCAGTTTACAGTCTCTAAGAATGGGTAGAGTAGGTGCAGGGTGTTTCTACGGACTCTTTACAGTTTTTTCTCACTTCATTCTAGGCACTTGCCTCACAAGACTGGGTGAATCTGCCCACCTGGGTACTGAACCCGGTGTCATCAAAGCACACACTGACAATTGTCTTTCACAGATGTTACCTGGGCCATCATTAAGAAGAGCTCTCATGACAGAGAAAGCTTACCACCCTTTATCCACAGACCTTCCTCAGTCAGCTGGCTCCCTGCATGTCACAGTCCATTCCTTGTTGCATCGCTTGTTCCTGTAGGGATTTAAGAACACAAGGAGTGACAGAAGTCACTGACGTGACCAATGTCACCAAGGCATGGTCGGTAATGGTGAAAGACGCTCAACTCTAGGCCCGTTTACTGCTTCTTGGTCAGCTGCACCTGTGCGAGGATCTCCATCCGAATCCATCAGCTCAGATCTAGACTTTCTTTTCGGCATACCTAATTCATTTGACAACAGGAAAAAATCTACAACCTACATACACCTCTAAAGACTCTTACCCACTCCTGTTCTACCCATCAAGAGAGGCATTTAATGCATCACTGTCTCCTGTATCAATAGGATTGGAGGGAGTGGCCGAATTTAGACTACCTCATGTGGTGTAAACAGCAGCATATCCAGTGCAGAATCGACCACCATCTGGTTTCATCTATAAAAACAAAAACTAAAAAATATACATTAGATCATTCTTATAACTTCATCTCTGATCATAATACAGTTAGTGGTCAACAGTTAGTGGTCATCTATACCTCACATGACTGAGAATACTAAATAAATAAACAAATAAACATATAAGACAAGACTTTCCTATTTCAGTTAACAGATATACCTCATAGTAATCTAATAAACATAACCTATGGGAAAAAGGTCAGCCTCAAAACCAAGGTCAACTTCAAAACCTATCTAATATGCCTGCTGCACCCTCCAAGAAACTGGAGAATATAATTAATACCTTATTCCCCCCTTGTTTAATTGTTTATTTACCAATATGGCAAAATTCAACATTTTTATACTGGTATTCCCTAAAAGAAAAGATAAAACAGCAGGTAATAAATTAGCCACATACTAAAACCTAAAATGAACAAACACTGAAAGTAACGTACATCTCAGAACACTATACATTACTGGGAAATTTTAAAACTTTACAATAAACACTGTATCCATAAAGAAAAGAAAAACCTTTCATAGTAGAAACGACTGAGACATGATGAAATGACAGCTGTGACTAGGCGACTAACCTGCAAAAATATATGAATTGTTTAGAAATAATCATAAAAACAGAAAAGATGATAGAGTCACAAAATAAAAATATATTGTTCAAATAAATCGCCATTAAACACAAAACAAAACAAATTACATCGCACATCCCATAAAATTTAATATTCCCTATTCCGGTATAAACAGCAAACTAAAAATGGGAAATCCTGAACTCTAAGGGTTAAACCAAACTTACGTCACTATTGGAGAGAGACACATTCCATCAAGACACATTCCATCCCTGTCTCTTAAAAGCGAGAGAGGAAGAAGAAAAAAAAAAAAAAAAAAACTCATCCTTTGTTATAACAAAGACGTAGCAGTGAACACATCCATTACCCATATGTACATTGGATGCATTATACATTTTTCCTAATTCCTTTTTACAAATGGATTTGATACATTTTGACATCAGTAGGGGTAAGTCGTTTACGATTTTTGTTTTAAATTAACCAACACAGTACAAAGATATATATATATTTACCTTCCTCTATTTTATTTTATGATATAATGCTGCAGGACTTCTAAAATACCAATTGATTTTATGTGAACAGATCTTTCCACATCAATTCTGTAAAAGTTTCACTTACTTATCTTTGACTTGCACTTATGGGATAACTGAGTAAACAAATATACTATTTATACTTATTCAAATATGTTAGTCATTTATACCAGAGAACACCTCCCACCGGGGATGGGTGGAGAGCTTTGAACAAAGAGCCATTGCGAGGGGTGTGGCTTATGAGGTGTACTGCCATCAGTGGGTGTAGCAAGACGGCTGCCACAGGAAGTTCCATGCACCTGACTTCCGGGTGCAGCATCCATGTTGTGACTCCCTGGGTGTACTGGGAGTGGCTGGAACTACGTAGTAAACCAGGGATACTTTTAGTGCCTGTAAATTTGCATTTCAGCATACAAAGGAGAGATTTGATTAGCACCAGATATAATGACTTCTAGAGCAGAACAATGAGGCACCGCTAGAGAAAAACATTTAGTGATTCTACAAACAGCAACAGACAGTGAATGAGGTCTTTGTTCTCCAGGATACTCTCACTGGAGATTAATCTGAACTTCAGTACATGGGTTGCAGCCTGCCATCTAGTGGTAGTCCAACGATTTTACATAACTTTTTGCAATCTTTTATATTTTTTCCGTTTTTTGTAACTAGGGCGACAGCGTTCTCAGCTCCTACTAAAAACAACATATTTATCTTTTGAACAGAGTATACAGTGCTTAATTGGATCGGCCGTTCCAACGGAGTTCTTTCTCGCCTCGTCCGCGTTTGTAACACGCTGACAGTGACTCACGTCTAATACGCAGGAGAATCCGCTAACTCCAGCACCCTTACCTCAACTAAAGTGAGTTCCTTTCCCGCCTCGTTATGAAGACCTACCCCCTCATAACAGTGGCTCACGTTTAAAACGCAGAGGAATACGCTAAATCCACTTTAAGTTAACAGAACCCTTCCCGCCTCGTTTATTATCTATCCAACACTTAATATTCAACATTCAATATTTAATATTTAATATCTAATATTTAATATCTAACAAACAGTGGCTGTGTCCGCAACACAGGGGAATCGCTAGTTCTCATACTTCTGTTCTAAAACAAACAAGTTAAAAAAAACTGAAAAATGCATGAACCCGTTAATTTCTCTCTAATACAAACCGAAATAACACTTGTTTTTCTTTCAAATCATTACAACTTAATGTACTATACAAAGACTGCAGCCACCTCCTGTATATTAGCCCACTGACCCCTCCTCTCTCCTCGCTCCAAAGAGCTGCGCTGTTTTAACCCCCGGCGTCTGCCTCTTCACCCTCCACCCCCCTTGCTTCTTAGCTAAAAGACAGCAGAGACTGAGCTGTGTAATATGATCTCCGCTCTGTCTCAAGCAGCTGGTGGACATATGGCCCCCACCTTTTTTTTCCTCTGAGTGTCAGCGCGTAATACAACTCCCGCTCTCTGTCCTGTGTAAGCAGCTAGTGAGGGGCTGACCCCCCCTTCTTTTTCACAGAACAAAGACAGCAGCTGCATCTCTAGCCTCCATGTTCTCTCCCTCCGTGAACAATAACAGACAATTAACTCTCCGAGAACCAAACAGAGCAATCACAAGCTTGATTAACTATACACTTTATACAAATAAACAGCTACTCAAAGAGCCCCCATTTCTACCTTACTTACAGTGAGAAATACAGACAGCCGGATACTTTACAACCTACCCCTAGCCCCTATGGGAGCTGGGTCCTTCTAGCCCACCGGCGGGTGACAGTCACACCGTTAGGTCTCCGGTGCACTACCATTCTCCGGACTAGTGACCACCCACTTTCGCCAGGTGTCTCTCGAACCACAGGTAAAACAGCACACACAATGTATATGATGGTTACCTGCGAAATGAAGGGTGATCAATCCTATCAAGCGACACCTGGATACTTGTGGAGTAGCCCCCAGACGTCCGGAAAATGGAAGCTCTGACTCACCCTTTTCGGTGGTCCCATCTGGGGTGCCAGCTGTCAAGGTCAGAATGACGATGATGATGAGACTCAAAGGATCTCTCGATATCCGGCTGCTGTTTCTAATTAAAAATGTCATGTGTGCACCCGAGAATGAAAAATAACTGCACAGCAAGTCAGTTATGTCTATCTCCATGACTGGCTCTTGACCAAGTGTGTTCTTTATTGTTTGAAAGAGACTCTAGACCAAACAGTAAGGGGGTGTGAACAAAAGTTTTAGTCCAATCAGGTATCGTAGGTCAGGGCTTCATGACGTAGAGAGATCTGCATATTCTTCTTGGATTGGACAGTCCAGGCTCCAGGAATTTTCCTTGTCCATCTGTCTTGGGTGGAGAACAGGAAATAGCGGCCATCTTTACAATTACATGTGGTGGTATATACTGTGTCTAAGGAAAATACACTGAATATGCAATATACATATATACATGTTAGTAAGAAACAAAAGCATTCACAAATATGTGAGTTAGTTCACATCTACTGAACTATATAACTGAGTCTATGAAATGGCTGAATTAAGTATTTTTGGATACTCAATTCTTTATCCTCAACATATAGACTAGAGATGGGCGAACACACATATTTGGGATTGGTGGGTCCAACTCGATTTTTTTTTATGATATTTATTAAAAAAAAAAAAAAAAACCCGGTTTGGGCTGGAATTTTATACCAAATTTTTGCCTGGACACTCCCCACATACAAGTCTATGGAGACCCAAATATTGTGCTTTTAAATAGTGGTAGAACACTCAAGGGGAATTAGAGCAGAGGCATTATACTTTTATCGAGTCCCCCATTCGGGGTATCAATTTTGATACCCTGCCATGATAGAGCTGACAGTTGTGGGCTGGTATTCTTGGGTTGTGGAGACCCACGCATATTGACACCCCCCCCCCCCCCTACACACACACACACACACACACACACACCTCGCAGCCTAAAAATAGCAGCCTGCAGACTCTCAGAATTGTCACTTCCATTAGATGGGACAATTCTGGCACTTTGGCTCATCCCGATTGTCCTTATGTGGTGGCAATGTGGGTAATATAAAAGTGTTAACGAAAGCTCACAGCTGCCACTAAGGCCTAGATTAGTAATGGGAGGAGTCTCAGACACCATCCCCCCATTACTAATCTGTTATTTAAAAGAAATGAACAAACGGAAAAAATCCTTAGTTGAAATAAAATACAAAAAAACCCGCCCTCTTCCTCCTATTTATTAACACCAAACATCCAGTTCTGACGTAATCCACACGAGGTCTCACGACTTTTCTGGCTTTGCTAAATGCTGAAGTCACAGCGTAAGAGCACAGAACATGTCCGCACATTGTGGCTTCAGACAGAGACTGATTGAGCCACAGCTGTGGGCAGTGACATCGCTCAGTTTCTGCGATCATAGCTGGAGGGTCCCAAGGTACCCAACCTGTGACCACAGGTAAAGTTACCTCAGGTGAACCCATTGAACTCGGTGACCTCACTTCAGGCAAACAAACCTGCATCTCCTGGCAAAAACCAGAAAAGTGTTGTTGCTTTTTTTTTGGGGGGGGTTGCCATACATGTATACTGTCACCGAATAGAAAGAGTAACAAATTATCATGTCTATTTAGTACTATAGAAAAGCACAAAAAAAGCAACATAAATGTAAGGCGGTCCTTTGCTCTAAGGGCCATGCCCTGAAGTCAATCATCGCCACAAGACAATGATGAAAATAGTATTGCCAATGTTGTTTGTTTTTTGCATGTGGCCATCTAGTGGCTGGTTTTAGGTACTGTGCATTACCAAGTTATTGGAGGTGGAGGTCGTCTAGTGACGGGCAGTGAGATGGTAAACCGTTAAGAATGGGAGTAGTTATAAGATCTAGTCGGGCAGAAACTGAGGACAGTAGAGTAGAGTTAAGGTGAGAAAAGTGAGTAAGCCTGCTCAATACCGGAGGCCCAGAAATGGCGTAGTTGTGGCAAGGCCCAAGAGCTAGTATTAAAGACTTAAATGCAGGATGGGGTAATAGAGTTCACCTGTCCCACAGTAGTACGTACCTGATCCCAGCCCAGGCAACTCTGGTCACAACTGTTTTCAGGGTTACTAGTTCTATAGTGGAGGAATGACATGGACTTGGTTGAACAGGTCAACACTGAGAAACCCTGTAAACTAGCTTTGTCAAACGGAAGTCAGAAATGTTAGCAGGACCAGGACCCCAAGGGTCGATGGTAGTGTTGAGTGAGTAGTTAACTATTCGTACTGGCTATGCTGTTAGTGTACCGCCCCGCTCTCAGCAGCCGAGCTGCTCAGATCCGGCCCTTCTGTGGGTGGCTCGAGGGTCTCCGGACCCGGGGGGCCTTACGGTCACTTCAAATGAAAAGGGGTGGTGATGGGATGGTGGATGTGGGATGTAAATGTATGGGCAGAGCCGTACGGAGTTCGTGACGCCACCCACGGTGCGTGGTGATATTGGACACCACCGCTGCAGTTACGGGGCACCCGGGGAGATGTTGCACAGCAAGTTGTTAACCCCTCCGTGGGCAGGGATGGTGGCCCCGGGACCCGTTGGGGGGGATTGGCGGTGCAGGGAGATGGGCGACCGCAGGGTGCTGGTGTACTCACTATTAGAAAACACACGAGTCTCTGGTAAACCAAGGTAATGGTGGTCGGCTCCCCCACCCGGCTGGTGGTCTGTCTTTCTCCTGCACCTGTTTAGAATGGTGGGCTGCCTGTGCTTGCAACTTCAGGAGTCCGCTGCCAGCTTGTGGTTGCCTAAGGAGCCCTTTGCCCACAGACGCTGGCCCGTGGGATCTGAGTCGTGGCGGTGGCCTTTTATCCCCCTCGGTGGGCTGTTGCCTTCAGTCGGGACTTTGGGTGGGACAGGACCTCTAGTCCTGGCCGCAATCAGTTTAGTTAATTAGCTAGCCCTGAGTCGCTTCTGGACCTAGCTTCAGGGTCTGAGTACCCCCACTTTGTGCTCCAGTTTCCGAGCCTGTTCCCCAGGTCGGTACCGGCGGGCCACTACCCTGTCCCGGTCCACCACGGTTCCACCGAGCCGTCTCCTGCAGACGGAGACTGCCATCTGCCTCCTAGCCAAAGGCACCAGGACACTGGCACCTGTCCAATTTGGGTATTCGCCTCTGCTGGAGCTGCACACAGCTCCAGCCCACACTCTTCTCCAACTTGAACTCTAAACCTTAAGTAGCTACTTTCCTGCCCCGGGCTATCTAAAACTCCCAGGTGGGTGCCTAGTTCCGCCCACTGGTGAGTCTATCAAGCCCTTAGCGGGGTGACTAGGGTTTTAGGGTTGGCTGTGTGTTACCTGTGAGGGAAGGGTGTAATGCGGGGCCCTATTTGTGACTACCTGGCCCGGCCAGGGCGTCACACTAGCGAGTACTGTCCGCTACACGCATATTCATTATGAGTAGCTGGCGCAATGTACATCAATGGGAAATACTTGCTAAATAGTGAGTAACCCGAAAGCCGTATTATTCATGTGAATAGCGAATAGTACGGCTTTCGGGTTACTCTGTACTTAGTGAGTATTTCCCATTGACTTACATTGTGCCCGCTACTCATAACGAATAT
Source organism: Anomaloglossus baeobatrachus (assembly GCF_048569485.1). Taxonomy (NCBI): domain Eukaryota; kingdom Metazoa; phylum Chordata; class Amphibia; order Anura; family Aromobatidae; genus Anomaloglossus; species Anomaloglossus baeobatrachus. The sequence continues at coordinate 494,450,500 of NC_134357.1, forward strand.
GCGAGTAGTGGATAGTACCCACTAAAAGCACAGAGTACGAATAGTTAGGTACTCCCGCAACGCTAGTCGTGATCATGGCTGTGCGGGACTCCATGACTTAGTCGAACTGTGGTGTCACATATTGAGGGAGAGGTCAGTGGAACAGCAGTAGTACCAGGAACTATGGAGCAGGCTGCGGTAGAAGTGTGCTTTGTAGATCCAGAACATTTAACGTCAATGTTCAAGTGTTGTGACCACAGTAACTATGTGAAAGAAATACTGGGTGTAACTATTACTAAAATACTGTTGAAAGAGAACAATGTATCTGTAACCATTAATCCCTGATGGGAGACTCCTGGTGCAAATGAATGCCTGAACAGAAGTATGGCTTGCACATACAAAGTCCACACACCCCACCGACGACAACCCCTTTCTCGTTGCTCTGCAGAGAGGATCGGGGTCTTCCTCGCCTGCGACAACGTCAGGGGTTGGCCCATGCCACCGGCTTTGCCTCTACATTAAGGCCAAGCACTATAGTATATAAATCAAATGAGAAAGATATATTGATGAGCTGCTGGTTAGTGTAAATTAATTGTCCATAAGAAGTTATAATGCAGCCAAGTTATTTACAAATGGCTAGAACACCGAACTATGAATATGATGAGCAGCCACCTAATAGATGGGTTGGTTGCCCAAAACAATTATAGTGTGGCCAAATTCTGTTGCAAATGGCAGGATAAAATAGTAATAAAGGGGGGTGACCCGGCAGTTAGCCAAATGTGATTAAACACATCTGTAGACCTTTCATTGTGCTGAGCTGGCGCCAAGTCCCAACTTGCGTTTCTCCATGTGACCGTCATCATTGGGCGTGATGCCAGACCAGCCGGATGTGTCATTAAATAAGCCCGCAGACCAATGAGCGAGCTAGACGTATAATAGACCTGAAATAGTATGCGGTGCCTGCCGCCAATCGGGAGCTGGGAGGAGGCGTCGTCTAAGGGGGCAGAGCGAGTGATGAGAGTGAAGTCCGGCCATGTCCTAAGTAACCTGAGCGGAGAGCAGTCACTGGGTTAAATAGAGAAATGGCGCATGAAGCAAACCACAAGTCTGATGGGTGCATAGGCACAATTCAGGTGTTAGAGAGTACTAAAGTATGGGGCCCAGAGATAGAATATGGCACAGAAATATAGTGCATAGAGCAAGCAAGAGTGCATGAAATTATACTGTAATATAAAATAAAAATACAAATAATGAATGAAAAAGCAACAATAATGAAAAATGGGAAAACAAAATGCAAAAATATACTGTATATATTAATGTGAGAGGTGAGGAGTGCACATAATGACAAATAGCACATATTGATATACTTTGTCAAAACCAGAAAGTGTATGGTGATGCACAAATACACACGTGTGCAAAATTGTTGGTACCCCTCGTGTAATGAAACAAAAACCCACAATGTTCACCGAAATAACTTAAATCTGACAAAAGTAATAAATCTATGAAAAAGAACAAATGAAAGTCAGACATTGCTTTTCAACAATGCTTCCACAGAATAAAACTCATGAAATAGGCCTGGTCAGAAATAATTGCACCCCTTAAAATAATGTGACAAAAGGGACATGTTAAATCAAGGTGTCCACTAATTAGCACCACAGGTGTCTAAAATCTTGTAATCAGTCAGTGAGCCTGTATATAGGGGTACAGATACTCACTGTGCTGTTTGATGACTTGGTGTGCACCACACTCAACATGGACCAGAGAAAGCAAAGGAAAGAGTTGTCTCAGGTGATTAAAAAGACAATTCTAGACAAGCATGATAAAGGTAAAAGCTATAAGACCATCTCCAAGCAGCTTGATGTTCCTGTGACTACAGCTTCACATTATTCAGAAATTTAAGATCCATGGAACTATAGCCAACCTCCCTGGAAGTGGCCGGAGGAGGAAAATTGAACATCAGTGTCAGATCGCACCATCTGTTGTTGTTTGAGCCAAAGTGGACTTCTTGAGAGATGACCAAGGAGGACACCATTGTTGGGAAAAAAAATCCAGACTGGTATCTACCAAACTACATGTTGACAAGCCACAAAGCTTCTGGACAGATGAGACAAAAATGTAACTTTTTGGCAAGGCACATCAGCTCTATGTTCACAGACAGAAAAATGAAGCACATCAAGAAAAGAACTGTCCCTACTGTAAAACATGGAGGAGGCTCTGTTTTATTTTCTGTGGCTGCTTTGCTGCATCTGGCACAGGGTGTCTTGAATATGTTCAGGGTACAATGAAATCTGAAGACTATCAAGGGATTCTAGAGAGAACTGTGCTCCCCAGTATCAAAGCTTGGTCTCAGTCGCAGGTCATTGGTCTTGCAACAGGGTAATGACCCAAAACACACAGCTAAAAACACCCAAGAGTGGCTGAGAAGAAAACATTGGACTCTTCTGAAGTGGCCTTCTATGAGACCAGACCTAAATCCTATTGAGCATTTTTGGAAAGAGCTGAAACACGCCATCTGGAAAAGGCATCCTTCACACACGAGACAACTGGAGCAGTTTGCTCTTGAGTAGTGGCCAAAATACCTGTGGAGAGGTGCAGAAGTCTCATTGACCGTTACAGGAATCGCTTGATTGCCGTGATTGCTTCAAAAGGTTGTGCAACAAAATATTAAGTTAAGGGACCATCATTCAAATTCTGTAGAAGCTGAAAAGCAATGTCTGACTTTCACTTGTTCATTTTCATAGATTTTTAATTTATCACATTTGTCAGATTCAAGTTCTCTGTGACCATGGTGGGTTTTTTTCATTAAACGAGGGGTACCAACAATTTTGACAACGTGTGTGTGTGTGTGTGTGTGTGTGTGTGTGTGTGTGTGTGTGACAAAATTATAAAGTATTTGTTTTTTTTTTTTTTTGCTTTTTTTACTTGTCACGTATACACACATAGTTGCCCCTTGTTTAATGAAAGAAAAACTCACAATGGTCACAGAAGTAACTTGGGGGGGGGGGGGGAATTAAAATAAATATATATTGATAAAAGAATCATTCATCTTTTCATTGTATATATTTTTCATTATGGCCTCCGAACATGTGATTTATTACATGGCTGGACGTCCCTCATCACTCGCTGACCCTTTAGGAGACGCAGATTGTGTCGTCTCCTACCGGCTGTTGATTGGTGGCATGCACCACATACTATTTCGGATCTATTATACGTCTCGTTCTCTCATCGGTCTGCAGGCATATTTAATGACCCCTCCTGCTGGTCTGCCACAACACCCCCTGTCTAAGGCCACACGCCAAAATGCTTGCTGAGATTTGGCACCAGCTCAGCAGAAGGCTATATCTCTAGGTATGTGTGCGAACTGCTGGGTCACCCCTGCTTGGCAATATAAAATAGTAATTATCTATATACATAATTGCCTTATTCTGTCAGTCTGTCTCTGTCTTGCTCCAAAATTCTGTCCTTACCGCGACAAGCGTCTCATTGGCCGCTCGCCTCGGCTCTGCCCCCCCGCACGGATTGGCCGCTCGCCCAGGCTCTGCCCCCACACGGATTGGCCTCTCGCCCCGGCCCCCTGCACGCATTGGCAACTCGGCTACGCCCCGCCCCCCTCATGCATTGCACGCTTGCTCTGGCCCCGCCCCCCGCACGCATTCCCCGAACCGACACGGAGCCCCGACTCCCAGGTGAGTGCTGTACCCCCGGGAGCCCACATCAACGTACGTTGCCAACCCAGCCGATGCATACCCTCGCATTGCTGGGGTTGCCGGCGTACGCTGGTGTGGGCTCCCGTGCGAGCGGGGGGGGGGCGGAGTACGCTGGTAACCATGGTACACATCAAGTAATATTGTGTAGCATGGTTACCAGCGTACACCGGCTCCCAGGTGAGCGCATCAATGTCCTGCAGCAGCGGAACACACACACACACACACACACACACATCAGATCACACTCACTCTCACACACACCTCACACACACATCAGATCTCATCCACACACTCACAACATCCAGTGATATTGCTTGCTTCTCGGCGTCGATACTGTGCGTGCAGTGACCTTCCAGGACCTGCGGGAGGATCACATGGCCAGAAGCATGTGGTATCTCCGGATGTTGTGAGTGTGAGCACGTATGTGCAATATCGTCAATGTGTGTGTGTGCGTGTACGCGATCGGGTGTGTGCGTGAAGGCAGAGGAGCACTGCGTGCAGCACAGCTGCTGGGACCGCACACCGGAGGGCACAGGCAGAAGTGGGGTGTGAGTGTATGCGATCAGATGTGTGCGTGTATACTGTCTGATGTGTGACTGTGGAGCACGATGGGGGGTGCGCAGCATGGGGGATGGAGCACGATGGGGAGTGCGCAGCATGGGGGATGGAGCACGATGGGGAGTGCGCAGCATGGGGGATGGAGCACGATGGGGAGTGCGCAGCATGGGGGATGGAGCACGATGGGGAGTGTGCAGCATGGGGGATGGAGCACGATGGGGAGTGCGCAGCATGGGGGATGGAGCACGATGGGGAGTGCGCAGCATGGGGGATGGAGCACGATGGGGAGTGCGCAGCATGGGGGATGGAGCACGATGGGGAGTGCGCAGCATGGGGAATGGAGCACGATGGGGGGCGCGCAGCATGGGGGATGGAGCACGATGGGGAATGCGCAGCATGGGGGATGGAGCACAATGGGGGTGCGCAGCATGGGGGATGGAGCACGATGGGGGCTGCGCAGCATGGGGGATGGAGCACGATGGGGGGTGCGCAGCATCGGGGATGGAGCACGATGGGGGGTGCACACCTCCCCCCAAAACACACACACACACACACACACACACACACACACACTGCACAACACACCACACACACACACTGCACAACACAACACACCACACACACACACACACACACACACTGCACAACACACCACACACACTGCCCTACAGCCACCCACAGACAACGCCGCACACACACAACACCCAACACACAAACACCGCAGCACACAAAAATATACGTACATACCGCACAACACACACATTGCACAAAACATACCTCCCCCCCAAAACACACACACCCCACACCCACACAAACCGTGCAACACACATACACACAGCGCTCCACAAACAACGCAACACACAACGCAACACACAAACACCGCTCTCACCCCCCCGCCACACCCAGACAACACCCAGAAGATGTACAGCGCCCTACACAAACACTTGGTAACTACACACTAATATATATATATATATATATATATATATAACAAAAATCATACATTAACTACACAATACGTAAATTCTAGAATACCCGATGCATAGAATCGGGCCCCCTTCTAGTATATTATATTTGCAAAAGAACTTTGCAATACTAGAATAGTTTTGGCAACCTACCTATTAGAGGACTGCTAATCATTATATTCATATTAATCTTACCATTTGTAAAGAACTACTCCATTATAACTCTAAGGTAGTGATAACTGTAGTACTAAGAGACTCTGCCTATTCACATACTTCTACTCATGGCTGTTTCTCGTATGTTATAATGGTGTCTGTCTGACACATGGTCAGTGTTTGGAGGCTGCTATGCTTCTGGAAGAAATCCCTGAGAGAGGTAGAGGATTCACTTGCCCTGACCAGGAACAGGCTTTACGCCATGTTTTGTGTTTGTTTTGAAGCTAAAAAATTGCAAATGTTATGTTGCTGGAGAGGCAGCTTATGTATATGAAATAAACCTACAGTACTTGTCTCTTAAAGGGAACCTGTCAGCAGAATTTTTGCAACTAAACTAAAAGAATCCCCTTCTGCAGCTTCTGGGCTGCCTTCTAGAAAGGTTCCTGTTGTAATTGTACCCACTTTGAGACCTAAATAAATACTTTATAAAGTCTCTTACCTTTTTGTATACTAATGTGGTTTTATGGTCACGGGGCGGGCTGTATTTCGTCCGTTATTCGCCCTCCTGCCGCTGTTCGCCGTCCCCCATTGCTCATTTACATACACGAGGACGCCGCCCTCATAAACTGTGTGCTCCCGAGGTCTCGCGCATGCCCAGTGGCACTATCGTGGGACTGAGCACTGTGCAAAGTGTGAACGCTGGTGAGGTGATTGCGCAGGTGCGAGATTATGGGCGGCGTTGTGATTGTTGTCGTCAGCAGTGTCCTCCAAGTACCCGCCCATAATCTCGTGCTCGCGCTTTTCCCTCTGCCTCCATCATTATGCGCAAGCGCTGGCCATATCAACCACGTTACCTATTAGCCATCTTTACCTGGAGCAGGAAATAGATGGGAGGAGCAGCACACCACCGATCTTTCGTCCGTTATTGCCCCTCCTGCTGCTGTTCGCCGTCCCCCATTGCTCATTTACATACATGAGGACGCCGCCCTCATGAACCTTTTTGCTCCCGAGGTCTCGCGCATGCCCAGTGGCACTATCACGGGACTAAGCACTGTGCAAAGCGTGAATGCTGGTGAGGTGATTGCGCAGGCGTGAGATTATGGGCGGCGCTGTGATTGTCATCAGCAGCTTCATCCTAGTACCCGCCCATAATCTCGTGCCCGCGCTTTTCCCTCTGGCTCCACCGTTATGCGGTTATGATCGGTGGTGTGCTGCTCCTCCCATCTATTTCCTGCTCCAGGGAAAGATGGCTAATAGGTAACGTGGTTGATATGGCCAGCGCTTGCGCATAATGATGGAGGCAGAGGGAAAAGCGCGAGCACGAGATTATGGGCGGGTACTTGGATGACGCTGCTGACGACGGCAATCACAGCGCCGCCCATAATCTCACGCCTGCGCAATCGCCTCACCAGCATTCACGCTTTGCACAGTGCTTAGTCCCGCGATAGTGCCACTGGGCATGCGTGAGACCTCGGGAGCAAAAGGTTCATGAGGGCGGCGTCCTCATGTATGTAAATGAGCAATGGAGGACGGCGAACAGCAGCAGGAGGGGCAATAACGGACGAAATACAGCCCGCCCCCGTGACCATAAAACCACATTATAAATTCTTACCTTTTTGTATGCTAAAGTGTTTATTTGGGTCTCAAAGGGGGCACAGTAGCAAGAGGAACCTTTCTAGAATGCAGCCCAGGAGCTGCAGAAGGGGAATCTTTTTTTTTTTTTTTTTTTTTTTATTTTAGTTGCGAAAATTCTGCTGACAGGTTCCCTTTCAGGTACAATCGGAACACTTTCACTTTGAAAAGCGAGCTCAAGTGAGTGATCCTCGCACTTCTTATGGAGAACCCATTTACACTAAAGTGTCTCATCATAACTATTTCTTATTTGTTGCACATGTACCGCCCCATGCTCGGCTGCAGCCGAGCCGCTCGGATCCGGGCTCGTTGGTGGGTGGCTCGAGCGCCTCCGGACCCGGGGTCACTTCGCTCTGAAAGGGTGCTGGCACTACTTAGGGGGGTGGTAGGTAGGTGTACGGCCGGAGCCGTATTTGAGTTCGTGACGCCACCCAAGGGATGTGGTGAAGGTGTAGACACCACCGCCGCAGTTACGGGGCACCCGGGGGAGATGGTGATGCAGCAAGATGTTAACCCATCCGTGGGCAGGGATGGTGGCCCCGGGACCCGTTGGGGAGAGTAGCTGAGTGGTGCAGGGCGGTGCGCGGCTGGATGGCACTGTTGTACTCACTGTTATTGACACACACACACAAGTCTCTGGTAAACAAAGTTGATGGTGGTCGGTGCCCACAGCCGGCTGCGTCTGGACCCCCACCCAGTTCTGTGGTCTTTGCCTTTCTCCTGCACCGTGTAGTGTATGTGTAGACTGCCTGCATTTCAGCAACGGGAGTCCGCTCCCCAGCTGTGTGTATGTCGGGAGAGCCCTTTTGCCTGCAGACGCTGGCCCGTGGGATCTCTCTGCCTGTGCGGTGGCTTTCTATCCCCCTCAGTGGGCTGTTATCTTCAGTCGGGACTTGGGAGGGAAAGGACCTATAGTCCAGACCGCAATCAGTGAATTAACTAAGTCCAGTGGGTTCTGGACCTCGTTTCAGGGTCTGAGTACCCCCCTGTGTGCTCCGGTTTCCAGTCGGTTCCCCGGGTCGATACCGGCGGGCCACTACCCTGTCCCGTTCCACAGAGCCGTTTTCCCGGCTCCTGCAGGCTAGGCCACCGTATGCCTCCTAGCCAAGGTGCCGGGGCTCCAACCCCGGCACCTGTCAGACTCCTTCACTCCTCAGTCACTAAAACTGATCTCACCGTGTGTTTCCTGCCTCAGGCCCTCTGAACTCCTCGGCGGGCGTGGCCAACCGCCTGGCTCCGCCCCCTGGTGTGTCAATCAAGCTCTGCGTGAGGTGACTAGGGTTTATGGTTTGACTGGTGTTATCTTGTGTGGGACTGGTGTTGTGCGGGGCGCTATCTGTGACTACCTGGCTAGTCCAGGGCGTCACACACATACTATAGTGCTTGGCATTCATGTTGCATCTTTTTTGTGCTTTTCTAGAGTACTAGACTTGACTGTTACTGTTTTGTATATGGTGACTCTGTATATGTGACGCCCCTGGACTATCAGGTCGTCACAGGGTACTGCACAAGCTGCCCTTCCATGCAGTATTCCGCCTCCCTCTTGGTTTTCGGGTCCCTACTTAAGTGATGTTGTCTCAAACAGCAAATCAAATCCTAGAGACAACCTGCACCACACCCACCTGACACACCAGGTGACAGCTTGAGTGGAATAGAGTCGCCCACCTGGGGGGTCGGGGAGGGGAGGTGAGAAGTGTAGAGTCGGTCGGTGAGTGGAGAAGGAGTTGGAAGTAGCCCTCGAGCTGACAGGAGCTCAGAGGAAGTCAGGAGTGGTGACTCCTGAAGTAACTGCCTAGGTTGCAGACGGTGGTCTGGGCCTAGAGGAGTCGAACTCCCGGTCACAGGGGATTGTGACGAGGTGCTCGGACCTGTCGAGGAGGACGGCCGGCAACCGAGCCCTATCACTGGTCCGGGACCAAAGGCACAACGGGGTCCATGGACCCTAGGTCGGGGAGTAGCTTCAGGCAAACCAAAAATTCAACTGAGGAAAATGGAGCCTTCACGATCCGTTCCCACCCGCTCCAGAATCCGGGGCGTTAGTGCAACGAGGATTGCAACTTTCCAACCAAAACGGTCCAGAAAATCCCAAGCGTGAGCCCTGAGAGCAAGCTCCCACACTTAGCAATAGTAGGGAGCGGGGCCCGGCTAGTTCCAATCTACCAGGCCAACAAGTTGAAGTCAAAACTAAGTGCCAAGAGGCAGGTCACGGATCACCAGGCAGCACTGCTTGGGGACGGGTCCCGGACGAGCTTCCCTCAGCGGCAGCAGTACCCAGAGACTTGGTTTACCCGGTTGTCAGTGTCTGCCTATGAACTGAGGGAGTATGAGAGTTACCCCTTCATCCCCACGGCACTCCCCACACAGAGTCCTGGGGCACCCCCTACCCGTGGAGGGTTCAAACACCTTGTGCCCCCGCTCCATCATCCCCGGGTACTCCCAACGGCAGCGGTGGTACTCCTAATTACCACACACCACGGGTGGCGTCACGAACTATAACTCGGCTGCTTCAACGGGGGCGGGACACTACCATGTATGCACAAATGTCATTTCCTCCTGTTATGCTGTGCCCTTGAATATTAAAAACACAAGGTGGAAAATACAAGAATAATATATTTATATTTTATCCTTTTTGGCTACATGCAGTGTTTCAGGTGTGCATTAAAATACATCCACAGGGGTGTCTCTATCTCTAGCTCTTATTATTCTAGGATTTGGCAATATAAATAACTAGCTGTAGTACCTGGCGTTGCCTGAGATAGTAACGAAGTGTTTCTGACCCTCTCTCACCACCAAAATCATATTACCTCACACATGAGATGTCTTATGCTAAGAATGTCCTTGGTTGCTATAATCAATGAATCAGAGCTCCTTGACTTCTAAGAAAGTATAAGCAGAGCTGTGATTGGTTGCTACAGACCACCTGACAAATATCCAGGGTAACTGTCAAAACAGCCAATATATTACCTCAAATATCCAAAGTGTGTGTGTGTGTGTGTGTGTGTGTCTCTCTCTCTGTCCATAGTAGGAGTCTATAATAACAGATCCGTTCCCAGCTCCATTGACTTTAATGTAAGGAGGTTTTTTGGTGAAGAACTGTAAAGTACGGGGTTAAATTTTCCCCTCAAAACAGTCTATGGCACAAAATTCCGTGATTGGAAGTGCAATGGTGCAGATTCCTTTGGCAGAGAGAGAGAGACAAACATACATGCACGCATACATGCACGCATACATACATACACACATATATATAATTATATAATATATATATATATATATATATATATATATCTCACTAATCCTATAAGTAAAAAAGAAATAAACACAAACACAGAGAAAAATCCTTTTATTGGAAATAAAATACAGCACCCTCTTCCCCCTGCTTTATTAACCCCAAAAAAGACCCTTTAAGTGCAGCAGTAATCCACACGACGTCCCACGGCGGTCCTGGCTCTGCTACACCCGAACCTGGAGAGTCCGAAAACATGTCCGATCTTTCCCGGCTCCGGGAAACCCTGACAAGGGGGACCCGGCTGTCAGCAGTGACATCACTCAGTTCACCGAAGGTCATACCTGGGTTCCCACGGTATGACTGACTCACCCACCCCAGGGCTATGGGACACCCGGTGCCAGGCCGGACTAGTCCAGTGGGTCGTCAGTGGTGGAGTGGCCCGACTCAGTGACCCTGGCGGGAGTCAATTAATATGGCTTCAGTGGGGGTGATTATTAAAGTTTATATTCGTGACGCCACCTGTGGTTTGTGGCTATTAAGCCGCCGCTGCTGTATGGGGCCTCCGGGGCTGGTGGAATGGCAGCTTGGCTGGTCCTGCTCCCCACAGATGGAGCGGTGCCCCGGGGCAACAGTTGGTGCTTATTACAGTCTATGCAATGATGGAAGTCTATGCAATGATGGAAGTCTATGCAGTGGTGATATAGTGCAGGCGAAATAACAGAGGCAACACCAGGGGGTGCAGTTTCAAGTTGTTTACTCACAGTTCCTGGGCTGCAGCACACTGGTGCCTTTAGACTGCTGGAACCCACTGTCAGGGACCTCCGCCAATCCCGGGTAGATCTGAGAATAAAAGCCGGTGCACCCTTCTAATGTGTTCCTTTCTTCAGCTGACTTCTAAGCCTTGCCTTTGCTGGATGAACCTGGCTTGGCCTCCACTACAGCCTCCGGAAAGGAGGGCTTGCCTAGCTGGACTTTACCCTCTTCCCAGGGGTTCTGTAGTGGGCTGTGGCCCTGGGGGCTTGCAACCACCCTGGGCCTCAGTTTTCACTTTTGGAAATGACTTCTCTTCCTCCAGTTTCTAGGGACCGTCCCCTGTGTGCAGCTTGATCCCTCCACCGAATGACTTTGTGGAACAGGCCACCAGCTTGGAAGCTTTGCAGTGGCCCTGGAATCCCTTCTGTTGTTCTGCTGTGGTGTCACCTGAGCCTATCTGGGCCTCAGGGTCTTCACCAGGAACTCGGCTCTCTTCAGACTTTTCTTGAGGTAACTACTTCCTTCTCCTCAGTCTTCACTCTCTCTCACTTCCTGAGGTAAACTGAAACTAACTGATTCCTGCTTCTACTCTAACACTAGCTGTTGGCTCCTCCCACCTCCCTGTTGCTAAGCTCCCACCCTATGGGAGCAGGGATGGGTCTTACGGCCCCCCAGCATGCAGCCTGGGGGGGTTGCTGCCACTGTCCCTGGTCCCTGTGTGTGCCTAACAATGGGTGTAGTGCAAATTTGCCTGTGGACCGGCGTTTACTCCTTTCCTTACCCAGGATGGGACATTACACCTCTGGCTGGGGTGCAATGTTCCTGTGGCGACAGAAGCCTCAGGGGCGACACATGACCTCTGGTGACCTGAAGCCATCTGACTTAAAGTGTGGGGCCATACCCGCACCCCGCCAGCCCTTTAACAGTGACAGTGACGGTCGGGGAGTGCAGGTCCGGTACTGTCAGTGTTAAAGGGCGTGCAGGGGGCGACCCCACACTTTTAAGCCAGAGTGTTTCAGGTCACCAGAAGTCATACTGTGGGAACCCGGGTATGACCTTTTGGTAAACTGAGTGATGTCACTGCTGCCAGCCGGGTCCCTTTTATCAGTATTTGACAGAGCCAGGAGAGATCAAACATGCTTTCAGTCTCTCCAGGCTCGGATGTAGCAGAGCCAGGACCATTGTGGGACGTCGTGTGGATTATGGCGGAACATTTTGGGGTTAATAAACAGTGGAAAAAGGGTGCTGTATTTTTATTTCAAATAAAGGATTTTTCTGTGTTTTTTTGTTTTTTTATTTCTTTTTACTTTATCGGATTAGTGATGGGGGGGGGTCTCATAGACTTCTAACCATCACTAATTCTGGGCTTGATGACAGTCGGGTAAAGCACCGGGACTTTCGCATCTAATGGATGTGACAATTCCGGGGTGGCTGTAGGCTGCTAGTCTTATCCTGGGGGGTCCCAATAACCATGGGACTCACCAGGCTGAGAATCCCAGCTCCCTAGTTGTTGAGCTTTATCATGGCTGGGTAACAAAATTACAAAATTGGGGGGGGGACCGCAGTGTGTGTGTGTGTGTGTGTGTGTGTGTGTGTGTGTGTGTGTGTGTGTGTGTGTTAATAAAAAAAAAAAACTGCATGCAGGTCCACCAATTTTGATACACAGCCAAGATAGGCGCACAGCTGGGGGCTGCAGCCTGTATCCGTGGGCTTTCTCTGTGCTGGGTATCATAATATGGGGGACCCTACGCCAATTTTATTTTTATACCATGATACTGACCCTCATACAGCGCCTGTGAGTGGTTGCAGTCAGACGCTGTCACGGGGGGGGCACATCTGACTGTAACCAATCACAGACAGCAAGACTGCAGGACGGCTGGTAGGCAGAGAAAGCGGTGCATATGCTATGAGCGGCTCAGGAAGTGAATCAGCAGCCGTGGGAGCAGTTAAAGCCGTGCCGGAGCCTTCGTATGTATGAAGCTCTTGCTTTATTCTTATGTTCTTTATTTTTCCTATTTCCTGAGGGCCGAATATGGATCAATATATGGAATTCTGGGCCCAGATCTAGCAGTACTTCTTGAAACCGCACGGATCTGGACTTTTACAGTGCCAGTCCGCCGATCACGAATAGCCAAAAATCTGGACGATCTGGATTTTTGCCGTCTGTTGCAACATGAAACCCCTTTTTGGCTGTGATTGTAGCAACATGACATTGATTTGGTGTACTGTGATCACTTGTCACTTATGCTGACTGTTCAGACAAAGGGGAGGTCAACTTTTCTAGATCATCAGACGCCACAGCTGAAAATGTAAACTGTCATGTAGCTAGTTGTTAAAAAGCATTAAAATTAATACATCTAGTTATCAGATATGTTATAGTAAGACATATAAGTTCACAGTTCTGTTTATGTTGGAGGGCATAGTTTATTAATTAAGTTTTTATAAGGAATAAGTATTAAACTATCCATATTGAATATATATATATATGCTGAGCATGGAAGGATATATATAAATCCTTCCAGAAGCTTCCCGAGGCTTCCAGAGAGTTACGTAATGTGGAACTATATTCAACTATGTTCCACTAGAACACCCTATATGGGCTGAGCAGCTGGTATATAATACACGATGGAGGGGGTTACGGGGGGCTGCTCCACATTGCCTGCTGTGAGAAGACTCGAGGCTGCAAAGATGAAGACACGCTAAGAGATGACATCCCATGCCTTGCCGTTCAGGAGCCAAAGAGAGATGGGTAAAGACTTCCCATAGATCATTATGGACTAAATGAACTCTTTGCGTAATCTATCAAAGTATATTATTTTTCCTTTCTGTAACTGAACCCTGGCAACCATTTTTTTAAATAGATAAAATACATTTATTTTTTACATCTTTGGAAGTTCTTTCTTTCATGCGGCTTTTACGTATTTGACGAAAAATATATTTAAGAGTATATTTTTTAACATTTTGGTGAGCCACCCATTCGTAATTTTTTTGCATTTTTTTGTTGTTCCTTCACTTTGCATAAGGGGGGTATCTCAAGTACTCAAGTATCTCCTGCAAAGGGTCAGGAATCGACAATTTATAAAAAAAATCACGCAGAACCTAGGAAATACGTATAAGTCAAGATTGCATGAATGTTTTTTTTTTTAATGAACTTTAAAGTCTTTACAAAGTTACAGAAGTTAACTTTTGACGTATTTTTGAGCAAGAAAGATAAAGTCAGTCCATAAGAAGTATTGGACGTGCTGAACAAGGTGAATCAAGTCTTACAGGATCATCCATCAGATCATCTGATCATTTCAGGTAAGAAAATGGATTTTATTTCTTCATATGTTAAGCAAAGTAAACTTCAGTTCACTTATCCAGATATTTCTAATGTAGAAGAGATTTGGTTACGCTTTTATGAGGAGTGTGAACTTGAGAATTCACGTATAGAATGTGTAAGGTCTTTTAATAGAGAGAAACAGAAAATCAGAAATGTCTGTCATTTAGTCTATGATTTTCACAGGTTAATCGTAGAAAAGTGTAAAAATGGTGGAAATAGACAACCTGAATTGTCAGGAGAGTTAGTGACAGAGAAATCCAAAGACTGCTTAGAACTTGGAATGTCAGTCAGTGATATTGTGAATTCTGACTGTAATGTTGTAAATGATCAGTCAGATGATTTAGACTGTAATTTTGTAAATCAGAATTTTGATAATGGCGACAGACACGTGTTACCTAATCAAGGTGCCTTTCAAGATACTGAGAAAGAAGCAGGAAATGACGTAGAGAAGCCAGGAGGGGGAGGAGCCAGAGTGGGAGATGTGCAGAAAGGACACGTGGAGAGAGAAAATGGCGACGATCAGTTTCTAAAAATAGAACAGGCTAAGTTAGGGATTACACTTAGAAAAAATTTATTGGACATATGCAAATTAATTCCCGCATATAATCCTAAAATACATGTTTGCAGAAATTCAGAGGTTTTTGAAAGTTCCATCGAGAAATTAAATTTAACCAATAGTGAGACGAATCAGTTATTCCGTATGTGGATACCTCAGCATTTCTTTAGACAATTGGCATTAAAAAAGTCTTCTGACAATGAGACATTGGATTGTTCAAATGATAGCGATATTATAAGGCTGAAATATCTCATCTTCTGTGCAAGGAATGAATCTGATCCAAACTATGAGATGTTGAAGGAATTACAAATTGAACAGAATGAGAGTACGTTCTCATTTATGTCCGTTTTTGAACGTTTGTATAGGGCGGTCATTCCAAATGTCAGATTGGATGGAATGATACGTTTATTCATCAAGAAATTTCATTTCCTTGACAATGCAGCCAGTGCGGTGGCATTAAATAAAAAGTCCCTATTCGAATGTACGACATTTATCGATTTTGTTAGAAGTCGCCAAAGTCAATCAAGACAGAAATTAATTAATTCTGAAAAACCAACACGAAAAAGGGAGAGTTTCCGTGAAAAACCAACAGTGTCTCCCAGATCCAGATATTTCTGTGACAGGGTGTATGCAATTCGGAGGAAGATGCATACATGTTATAAACCATACAATCCACCCCAATTTTTATCATCTAAAAGTTTTTTTTCACAGGAAAAACCCCTGTCACCAGTGAAAGGATTGGTCACTGGGATTGAAAATCCCAGACAAATGATGAGTAATAGCTTTGAAAGACAGAAACAGGTGTCTTGTGCAGACCCTTTCCCTGGATTAGGGTTTGATAGCCAGCGAGAGCTGGGTGGTTTTTCAGAGAAAGATATTTTTTCTCATTTAAGGACAAAAATTGAGTTACAAAATAATTTCAATTCCAATTTCCTGGAAATTACTGTAATAAATCGAATCTTGCAAAAATTGAGGTTTGGTCTTTAGCTGGATAAAAGGGGATTTCTGGATAAATTAATTTTGCTATTTGATAATCATAATTTTTCATATACAGTGAATATATATATATATATATATATATATATATATATATATTAAAGGTAGTGATAGTAAATCAAGGTCATATTTTCATTTAGTCAAATGATAGTTCAATGTTATAAATTAATAATTTGATCTCTGTATATGAATAATAATATTTAAAATAAAACAATAAGAGAAAGTAACAGATTCAAAGTGTTTCATTTTTATTATGAATATGATAATAATTTTATTCTTTTATTTCCCTCAGAATTTATCAGTAAAGCAGATTGATGAAGTATTAATTTTTATTTATACATTTGTTCTTGTCCTCAATCAGGTAACATATATTTTATTGGGTAAAGTTAATCGCGAAAGCATGATTGATAATAATTATTATTTTCTCAGGTACCAATTGTCAGAGAAGTATACTTGAACGTTTCCTTTATGAATATATATATATATCTCCTTTAGTTATTAGAAATGTAATCTGAGTTTTGGAGTGTTGTAAAACTGCTTGCTGTCTTGGAATGGTGTTCCTTGCACGTAATAGAGCGTGTGACTTGGTACTAAAGCTAATAATAAATGTTTGTTCCATGGTTATATGTACAGTGTGTAATGCATTGGAATTTGTATTTTTCAAGAAGTACTTCAAATTAGTAACAAAATTTTTGAAATGCGCATAGAATACTTGGAAAAAAAAAAGGGATATGTGTTTGTCAGTTTCTATGTAGAAGTGTATGTTAAAGACCATGGCAGTCTTGAGTGCATAGATGTGTCAATGAATGATTGATTGTTTGAGCAGCTGCTAAAGTCAAAGTATTTGGATCCAGAGAGAGAGAGAGAAAAAAAAGAGAATTTTTGTTTTAACTTAGAGGTTATAATATGTATGTATAATATTAGATAATAAGTTATAGTACATAAGTATAAATGAAGGAATTTATACCGGATATATATATCTTATTCATAGACATTTCTTTAGTATAGAGATATTAGGATTTTTTATTAAGGGTTTATTCTGAAGAGTTACATTCTAGAATAAGGTTATAACGTTTTGATTTTCTTATATCTTTTGTGTTAGTCACTTCTTTTACTGATACACAGATTGGTAATCATTTTTTCTTTTCAAATATGGAAGTGATATTTATAATATGGTTTTGAAGATATACAACACAAATTTTAATTTAATTTAATCTAAACATATATTAATTTTTATAATATCATATTTCATGATATTGAAAGGGAGAGGTTTGGTCTCAAGTACACACATTTATATTTGATAAATATATGGGTTTACAGGATACTTTAATAATTAATATTTCAAGTACAAAGGAAGAATTGGGAATAAAAAATATATTTGAAGTATATCATAATGCATTTATATACTAAGAGAAGTGTATTATTTGCAAGGTTACATGACTTAATTATTTTTATTGGTTATTGATAGGTTTGGTAATTTTATAAGATACTGGTAATATTAAGGTTATCTGGTAACATTAAGGTTATGTATTATTAAAGACATAGGTGTTATATACATAGAAGGCCTTATTTTTATTTCAAGTTTTATTTTTATTCCGATTTTCATTTTTCTTTTTATTCCTATTTTTTATATTAATTATTATTTAATATTCACATTTTTAATCAAAATCTTAATTCTACAATTTTTATTTTTTCTTCAGATTTTAAATATCTCAATTGAGAAAACACTTCAATATTTAGTTCAGTAATATCTAATATAAGAATATTACTTTATTAAATATGAATCATATTAAAAGGGAAAAGTTCCATTTTTTTTTTGGAAGAAAAGATACTTCCTTCATCATATATACAATTGTTTACTTTCTAGTAATACATTATTTTTATATTAGTATGTTAACACAATAAGGATGAAGTATTACTTATAGTTACACATTTCTTTATAGTAGGTTATTTAATAAATAATAGACAAATCAAATAAATTA
Organism: Anomaloglossus baeobatrachus; assembly: GCF_048569485.1. Taxonomy (NCBI): domain Eukaryota; kingdom Metazoa; phylum Chordata; class Amphibia; order Anura; family Aromobatidae; genus Anomaloglossus; species Anomaloglossus baeobatrachus. The sequence continues at coordinate 494,468,332 of NC_134357.1, forward strand.
AATTAGAGTAATAAAGATGGAAGATTAAGGTACATCTAGGTTTACCTTCCTATATTTACAAATAATATATATTATATTTTTAATCAATAATAATTTATAATGGGTATTGTTGTGTTTTGATGGTATCATCCAGTCTTTTCTAAAAGGTTATTTGCTTTGGTTTATAATTTACAAATGATCTAACTAAAAGCCACATTGTTGCCTTTTATATTTATAATATGATACATGTTATAGGTACACATTATATTATTTCATACTTTATATTATATTTTGGTTACATTCAACACATTGCCACCTATGGGTTTGGAAGGGTAATGCACCAATGACAAAAAAGATCATTACAAGAAAATACTATTGTCTATACCATTATGCAGTATTTTATCATTCTGAGTATCAATTATATTAATACTTTTACGATAATAATAATGACATGGTATTATAGTATTAGAGTTATGATACGCTGTGACATTTATTAGTGATAGTTATTGCCATATTTGGTATCTAGATTAGGGAATGAATCAGTCTTCAATCAAGATTATAGAAGAAAAAAGACTTTATAATTTTCCTAAAGTTAAAAGGAATTCTGCAAAAAGGTCCAAAAGGTAACGTCTCAAATAAGACTGTGTAACATGCAAAATACACTTACCGTGCTTGCATCTCAGAAACACAATAGTCCTATGATTCCAAGATGGACAATGACACATGGTCTGAGCATTAAGACCTCCCTAAAGTTACTAAGAAGAGCAATGACGTGTTAAAGTTAACCCCTGTCGTGCTGACCAAGAACGTCTTAACATCTGTTCCTGGGTTATTTGACAACAGGCAGCATGAAAGGTGACTAGTGTAAATCACAGTGCACAGACATCAAAGACTTTTGCTATTCTTCTACATTCATGAACTGTGGTTTATCAACATTGGCTATGGACTTTGCAATAAAAAATAAAGTTTATGGACTTTGATCTAACAATGATAAACGCAATATGGGACTGTATGAATTGGTAATCATTCATTTTTATCGAAGGATTTATTTCTAAGAGACTGTGTTTATGCCGGATTACATCGGAGATAAGAAGACATCAACTCAGAGGACATCATATGGTGACCGGATTTGGTTTTTGCATTTCTTTTTAGGTCTAGCGAAGTATAGTTATATACATTTTTATATGATTGATCAGTCATGGCCTATCATAACATGAATCCACATTATTATATTATTGAACTTATAACATGAATAATGCAAATTAATTATTATTCATCATTATTATTGATATTAATCCATTATCGCCAAATAAGGAAAGAAGATTTGTTGTTTTAATGATGTATTAATTAATTTTCGGGGTTACTCCACCCGCTTCAAGGGGGGTTTGTTAAAAAGCATTAAAATTAATACATCTAGTTATCAGATATGTTATAGTAAGACATATAAGTTCACAGTTCTGTTTATGTTGGAGGGCATAGTTTATTAATTAAGTTTTTATAAGGAATAAGTATTAAACTATCCATATTGAATATATATATATGCTGAGCATGGAAGGATATATATAAATCCTTCCAGAAGCTTCCCGAGGCTTCCAGAGAGTTACGTAATGTGGAACTATATTCAACTATGTTCCACTAGAACACCCTATATGGGCTGAGCAGCTGGTATATAATACACGATGGAGGGGGTTACGGGGGGCTGCTCCACATTGCCTGCTGTGAGAAGACTCGAGGCTGCAAAGATGAAGACACGCTAAGAGATGACATCCCATGCCTTGCCGTTCAGGAGCCAAAGAGAGATGGGTAAAGACTTCCCATAGATCATTATGGACTAAATGAACTCTTTGCGTAATCTATCAAAGTATATTATTTTTCCTTTCTGTAACTGAACCCTGGCAACCATTTTTTTAAATAGATAAAATACATTTATTTTTTACATCTTTGGAAGTTCTTTCTTTCATGCGGCTTTTACGTATTTGACGAAAAATATATTTAAGAGTATATTTTTTAACACTAGTTCACTTAGACGTTTATGTAAGGCAGAGGCAGAAGTTTCGATTCTCTGTAATGGGTGTGTAGAGGATTGTTTGCTTTTGTATTTTAGTTTTTTTTGTTTAACCTCTTAACTGTTGACGTTTTTATCTTTTAAACCACTGGTTGAAGAATGAATTACAAAAATTCCTGACAATAAAGAGAATGTCCACTATTTAGACCACCCCCTTCTCATTCTGCTTGTTCGCCCCTGTAAAAATAAATAAGCCTATACTTCCTGTGGCTGCAGTTCCAGCAATGATCTGAAACCACGGTCCTGAGGCCCACGTGACATAATGACACGCGGACTCTGACCAATCAGCACCTAAAATCTGTCTCTCCGTCTTCGGACATTTGAGCAGGATATGAGTACTGCGCTGACTTCCTGGTCAAATATCCAAAGGTGGGGACAAGGAAGTCTGCGCTGATTGGTTCCAGGGCTCCTAACAATGTCACATGGGCGCTAGAAATGCGGCTTCAGTCATCACTGGAACCGTGGCCGCACTGGAGGGGAGTATAGGCTTATTTATTTTTATCGAGGTGCACAAGGGGAATGAGTAGGGGTTGTCCAAGTAGTGGACATCTACTTTTACAGAAAGGTGTGAAGGAAGCTGGTGCTGATTGGTCACAAAGCTCGTGTGTCATAACAATGTCACATGGGCCCTGGGAATGCGGCTTCAGTCATTGCTGGGACTGGTCGCATCGGAGGGGAGTATAGGCTTATATATTTTTACAGAGATGCACAAGAGAAATTGGTAGGGGTTGTATAAGTAGTGGACAACTCCTTTTACGATCAGACAGTCTCTGTACTTTGGATTTTGATAAACTTTTATCAGCCGTTTTATTGGACTATGATTTTTAAAAAATTTGCCATCACTTTAAAAACCCCTTAGAGACCAACAATATAACTTAAAACGAACCTGAGATATCTTTGAATAGCATCGCCCAACAAGTGAAAATGGAGCCGCTGTCAGCTGTACATTATAGCTGACAATCTGCTGCATCAGACCTGATTGGTGTTGGCACTGACCATGGCAGTTTAACCCCTTTGCTGCTGTCAGTGGTGACTATGGCATCCAGATGGTTAAAGTGTGGGGGCTTCCTCTTTAATCCCATCAGCATCATGTGGTCCTGGTGGTTGCGAATTCACGCCCAAGTGACGTCCTTGGAGCCTGTTGGCTATAGGGGCCTGTTCAGAATTTAGCTGCTTTTAGGTGGTGAAAATAATGTTTTTCTTTTCGGTCAAGCTATTTTTGCATTAAGGCTGGGGACACATTGCATTAATGCGAGTCTAATCACATGACACTCTGCTCCCGCTCTGCTAGAGTGTAAGTGACGCACCCACGTGGTCTGGGGTTACCAGTCACTGGGCCGTGGTTCCTCTCCTAGGACACCGCGGTGGCCTTGCCTTGGTTTTGTGACCCCGGCAGTGTCAATAAAGATGAAGGGATGAAGGGATGGGGATGATGGGGTTAGTTGTTCGTGACACCACCTGTGGTGTGCAGCTAATATGGGAGCCGCCGCTGCAGGGAGTCTCTCTCTGCTGGGGCGGATGGTGACGCAGCTCAGGTGTTGCAGCTCTCCCCACGTAGAGCTAGGCCTCAGGGAGGATGTTGGAAGTAGTAGTAGTCTATGGTGTTGTAGCACAGGGGTGCAGGACTGAGGATGCCGACAATAACTGGACAACATAGGGCTGTAGTTTCCTTTACCTTTACTTGGCAGCTGTTATTACAGGCCCGGGAGTCTGGTCCAGAAGATGATGGTGGTCCAGTCAGCCTGGAAGCAATGAGGAGATTCACCTTCCCGGGTGGTTGGAGGCCTTCCTTGTAGCGCTTTAGTGTACGGGTCTCTGTGGCTTGGATCACTACAGTGACCCTTTTCCAAATTGTCGTTGTCTGTCACTCCCTTATGGCGGGCAGCGCGAGCCTGTCAGGGGCACCGTCTGCTTAGCTGCGGTCCCAGGCTCTATTGTGCTGCTGAACCTTTGGGCTTTCTTTGGGCCAGGGGACGTGAAATCTCCTGCCCTCCGGGGCTTCACTGATGGGGCTTAAGCACCCACACAGCCTAGAGATCCAGTGCCCTGTTCCTGCGCCATGTCCTGAGAGGGCTATGTCACACAGCTCTCCTCAGCGAACACATGCATTGCTCTCCTAAACTGTTCTGTTACTTACACTTTTGGTGTGTGTGCTTGTGTATTCTAACCCCTCCCCAGACCAGAATGCACAGGGAAGCTCTCCCTAAACCAGGTCTTGAGCTCCCCCTTCTGGCCTGAGTTAGGAAGTGTATGTAGATTTACCTAGCATGGAAACCTCCTTACTGCTTCAAAGCATAGCATCGCCCCTAGAAGGAGAGCAACGCTACTGTGGCTCCCAAGACCAATAGGGTGCCATATAAGCACAGCCTCGGAGGAGGGGGCGGGCACTGCAGAGGAGAGGGAGGGATTTATCTCCCTATCTCCGCCATTGTCAGTTGATGCAATACTCGCACTGCACTCGGGTTACACACGAGAGCAGTGCGATGTTTCTCTTGCCCCATAGACTTGAATGGGTGTGAGTGAAAAAGAATCGGATTCCACCCGCAGAAGTTTGAGTGGAATGCGATTTATCTATTTTATTTTTTTATTTTTTTGTTTTCATTGCATTCCCCACTCTCCGTTTTACTCGCCATGTGTGCTTACCCTAATTCCTGGAAAGCAGCTAAAGGGTTCGTAAACTACCTGAGAGTTTTGATTGTTGAGGGGGGCTGTTTGTAAAATGGTGAGAACGAAACTCACTCCTTTTTATGCCCTTGGAACTTCAAATTAATATTTGTTTTACAAACGCTTAGAGAAATCAATACAGCACACATGCTAACATGATGTACTTTGTTTGTTTTATTAAATCATGTGACCAGCTTATATAGTATCCCAAACAAACAAATTACTATGTGCCAATAAGAGCCGCAGGGTTGTGTGTAGAAAGGTGAAACTTCCCCGCCCATCAGTGTCAGCTGAGCCCTATGACATCATTCGGTTATAAGACTAGATGGTTTCTACATAATACATTGTATTCCCTAATAATGGTATCACTTGTGGGGTTTACCAATATATATGCTCCCCAAAGTCACTGCAAACCTGGCTAAGTGCCTAAACAAAAAAAAAAAAAAAAAATTGGTACATTTCCTTGCAAAATTGAAAAGCCACTGAACCTTCTTACATCCTAACAACCTAAGAGAATATTGTATAGATGGTGTTAATATAAGGCAGACATGAGGTAAATGTTAATAATTTTGTGAGATGTGACTATCTGGATTAGGGCTAGAACACACGGTGAGTAAAACGGCCAGAGTGTAATGTGATTAAAAAAAAAAATTGCATTACTGTATGGTGCTGGTCCCTTCTGCAATTATTTTCTCAGCCCTAATCAGACCGAGAAAACAGTTGCAGCATGCTGCAGGTGGCATCTGATCGTATTCAGTCACACACATACAAGTCTATGGGTGCAAATGAAACATCACACTGCACTCGGATGACACTGGAATGCAGTGCGATAATTGCATCAGCTGGCAAAGGAGGAGATGGGGAGATTAATCCCTCCCTTTCCTCTGCAGAGCCCGGCAGCTGTGAACTAATTGCAGGATTGGATCATAGTGGCATGACATTCGGCTCACACTTGCAGCACAGCGGGAGTCGGGGGTCATTAGCTTAGCATAACGCATCCGATGCACTCGTATTGGATGCCATATGATCATGTGGCCCCAACCTTAAAGGGAGAATCGCTCAAAGGTTGCAAATTTGTCAAATTTCTGATGGTTTATGTTTACATATATTAGGATAATGGTAAATTTTGGTCATTGTTTATATATAGGTATGTATGTACCCTACAATTCAAAAGTTTAGGGTCACTCAGATATTTCCTTATTTTTGAAAGGAAAGTACTTTTTTTTCTTTCTTTCAATGAAGCTAACATTTAACTACTCTATACATTGTTAGGCTATGTGCGCACTAGGCGTTTTTTTCACGCTGCGTTTTTATGTGCGTTTTTGTCTAAAAAAACGCACCCGCGGCTAAAAAACCGCGGCAAAAACGCATGCGTTTTTGCCGCGATTTGGTGCGTTTTTTGCTGCGTTTTTGCTCACTGCGTTTTTAATCAGTGCACAATGCCATTAAAGATTGTTGATGAAAAAAAAAAAAAAAAAAAGGTCTGATGTCATTTCCTTCTTCAAAATGTTCATTGTATGCAGGAGAGCAGACAGCTGCAGAACTAGTGTATGCAGGAGAGCAGACAGCAGCTGCAGAACTACAAGTCTCAGCATCCTCCATTCACTAGTGTATGGAGGAGAGCAGACAGCAGCTGCAGAACTACAAGTCTCAGCATCCTCCATTCACTAGTGTATGCAGGAGAGCAGACAGCAGCTGCAGAACTACAAGGCTCAGCATCCTCCATCCAGGACTGTATGCAGTTTTTTGCCCAAAAAGAAAAAAAAAATGACATGGGCTTCGCCATATTTTTGTATGCTAGCCGGGTACAGCAGGCAGGTACGGGCTGCCCCCAACCCCCAGCTGCCTATTTGTACCCGGCTGGGAACCAAAAATATAGAGAAGCCCTTTTTTTTTAATTATTTCATGAAATAATTTAAAAAAAAAAATGACGTGGGCTTCGCCTAATTTTTGAGTCCAGCCGGGTACAACTAGGCAGCTGGGGATTGGAATCCACAGTGCAGGGTGCCCATGCTTTCTGGGCACCCCCACTGCGAATTGCAGTCCGCAGCCACCCCAGAAAATGGCGCTTTCATAGAAGCGCCATCTTCTGGCGCTGTATCCAACTCTTCTAGCTGCCCTGGTGACGGGTGGCTAGCTAGGTAATAATGGAGTTAGGGCTAGCTGTATATTATCAGCTAGCCCTAAGCCCGAAATTCATGGTGTCACGCCAATATTAGACATGGCCACCATGAATTTCTAGTAATGATAAAAAAAAAACACAACACAGAGAAAAATATTTTTATTAGAAATAAAACACAACACAATTAGTGACTCCATCTTTATTGAAATAAACCCCCCTCCGCAGTAATCCTGGGTCAGGGTCCCGCGCCGTCCAATCAGGATCCAATATCATCTGATCGGTTTGCTGGAAGGCAAAGCGATCAGATGATGTGTCAGGATCAAGTGCCTGAATCCCATCACACATCAGCTGATTGTATAAAAGCCGGTTATACAATCAGCAGATGCATCAGTAGAAAAAAAAAAAAAAAAATACATACTCACTTATGTGCTGTGGTGATTACCGGCAGCTCCTGGAGCGATCGATTGGACAGGAGTCTGATCCTATACGATCGCTGCCGGAGCTGCCGGTAATCAGCTGATGAAGTCCCCTGACGGCAGGATCAGCTGATAGCCGGCCGGGCGCGAAAAAGCCGGCGAGACTACGATCAGCTGATGCGTCAGGTGACTGCATCAGGTGATCCACAGCCAGGTCCTGCAAGCAAGGTCCTGCCCCGGGGAGACTGCACACAGCCAGAGCGGCGGGACCGGGAGGAGCTGGGAGCGGGCATGGCACCGGGACCCTGCGGACAGGTGAGTATATGACATTTTTTTTTTCTACTGTTCACTTTGTTTTTCGCCGCTGCCTCCACCTCTCGCCCAGACATGGCGCCGCACGGAGCTGACGTGCACAGGACGGGAGGTGGAGGCAGCGGTGACGGTACCGGGAGGATTCATGCTTCTGTGTTTACCAACAGAAGGAATCCTCTTCCTGTACACGTCACTGTAGTGCCCACCCCTTGCGTGTATAGCTGCGTTTTTAGTCATAGAAACGCGGCTATATGCGTTATTCATTGCGTTTTTAACATCTCATTGAATTCAATGAGTGAAAAACGCAGTGGAAAACGCAGAAATAATTGACATGCTGCGTTTTTGTGGTCACCACAAAAACGCAGCTAAAAAAAAAACGCTGTGTGAGGACAGCACTTCTGAAAACCCATTGACATTGCTGGGGAAGCAATGTCACTGCGTTTTCAGCACAAAAACGCGGTAAAAAACGCCGCTAAAAACGCGGCAAAAACGCCTAGTGCGCACATAGCCTAAGGCCATGTGCGCACTAGGCGTTTTTGCCGCGTTTTTAGCGGCGTTTTTTACCGCGTTTTTGTGCTGAAAACGCAGTGACATTGCTTCCCCAGCAATGTCAATGGGTTTTCAGAAGTGCTGTCCTCACACAGCGTTTTTTTTTAGCTGCGTTTTTGTGGTGACCACAAAAACGCAGCATGTCAATTATTTCTGCGTTTTCCACTGCGTTTTTCACTCATTGAATTCAATGAGATGTTAAAAACGCAATGAATAACGCATATAGCCGCGTTTCTATGACTAAAAACGCAGCTATACACGCAAGGGGTGGGCACTACAGTGACGTGTACAGGAAGAGGATTCCTTCTGTTGGTAAACACAGAAGCATGAATCCTCCCGGTACCGTCACCGCTGCCTCCACCTCCCGTCCTGTGCACGTCAGCTCCGTGCGGCGCCATGTCTGGGCGAGAGGTGGAGGCAGCGGCGAAAACCAAAGTGAACAGTAGAAAAAAAAAAATGTCATATACTCACCTGTCCGCAGGGTCCCGGTGCCATGCCCGCTCCCAGCTCCTCCCGGTCCCGCCGCTCTGGCTGTGTGCAGTCTCCCCGGGGCAGGACCTTGCTTGCAGGACCTGGCTGTGGATCACCTGATGCAGTCACCTGACGCATCAGCTGATCGTAGTCTCGCCGGCTTTTTCGCGCCCGGCCGGCTATCAGCTGATCCTGCCGTCAGGGGACTTCATCAGCTGATTACCGGCAGCTCCGGCAGCGATCGTATAGGATCAGACTCCTGTCCAATCGATCGCTCCAGGAGCTGCCGGTAATCACCACAGCACATAAGTGAGTATGTATTTTTTTTTTTTTTTTTCTACTGATGCATCTGCTGATTGTATAACCGGCTTTTATACAATCAGCTGATGTGTGATGGGATTCAGGCACTTGATCCTGACACATCATCTGATCGCTTTGCCTTCCAGCAAACCGATCAGATGATATTGGATCCTGATTGGACGGCGCGGGACCCTGACCCAGGATTACTGCGGAGGGGGGTTTATTTCAATAAAGATGGAGTCACTAATTGTGTTGTGTTTTATTTCTAATAAAAATATTTTTCTCTGTGTTGTGTTTTTTTTTTTATCATTACTAGAAATTCATGGTGGCCATGTCTAATATTGGCGTGACACCATGAATTTCGGGCTTAGGGCTAGCTGATAATATACAGCTAGCCCTAACTCCATTATTACCTAGCTAGCCACCCGTCACCAGGGCAGCTAGAAGAGTTGGATACAGCGCCAGAAGATGGCGCTTCTATGAAAGCGCCATTTTCTGGGGTGGCTGCGGACTGCAATTCGCAGTGGGGGTGCCCAGAAAGCATGGGCACCCTGCACTGTGGATTCCAATCCCCAGCTGCCTAGTTGTACCCGGCTGGACTCAAAAATTAGGCGAAGCCCACGTCATTTTTTTTTTTTTAATTATTTCATGAAATAATTAAAAAAAAAAGGGCTTCTCTATATTTTTGGTTCCCAGCCGGGTACAAATAGGCAGCTGGGGGTTGGGGGCAGCCCGTACCTGCCTGCTGTACCCGGCTAGCATACAAAAATATGGCGAAGCCCATGTCATTTTTTTTTTCTTTTTGGGCAAAAAACTGCATACAGTCCTGGATGGAGGATGCTGAGCCTTGTAGTTCTGCAGCTGCTGTCTGCTCTCCTGCATACACTAGTGAATGGAGGATGCTGAGACTTGTAGTTCTGCAGCTGCTGTCTGCTCTCCTCCATACACTAGTGAATGGAGGATGCTGAGACTTGTAGTTCTGCAGCTGCTGTCTGCTCTCCTGCATACACTAGTGAATGGAGGATGCTGAGACTTGTAGTTCTGCAGCTGCTGTCTGCTCTCCTGCATACACTAGTTCTGCAGCTGTCTGCTCTCCTGCATACAATGAACATTTTGAAGAAGGAAATGACATCAGACCTTTTTTTTTTTTTTTTTTCATCAACAATCTTTAATGGCATTGTGCACTGATTAAAAACGCAGTGAGCAAAAACGCAGCAAAAAACGCACCAAATCGCGGCAAAAACGCATGCGTTTTTGCCGCGTTTTTTTAGCCACGGGTGCGTTTTTTTAGACAAAAACGCACATAAAAACGCAGCGTGAAAAAAACGCCTAGTGCGCACATAGCCTAAATGTGGTAAATGACTATTCTAGCTTCAAACGTCTTTTTCTTTAATGCAATATCTACATAGGTGTATACAGGCTCATTTCCAACAACCACCATTCCAGTGTTCTAATGGTACATTGTGTTTGCTAACTGTTAGAAGGCTAAAGGATGTTTAGAAATTCCTTGAAAACCCTTGTACAAGTATGTTAGCATAGCTGAAAACTATTTTGCTGATTAGAGAAGCTATAAAACTGACCTTCCTTTGAGCTAGTTGAGAATCTGGAGCATTACATTTGCTGGTTCCATTAAACTGTCAAAATGGCCAGAAAAAGACCTTTCATGTGAAACTCGACAGTCTATTCTTGTTCTTAGAAATTAAGGATATTCCATGTGAGTAATTGCCAATAAACTGATTTCCTACAACGGTGTGTAATAATCCTTTCAGAGGAGAGCACAAACAGCTGAGCAACAAGACAAGTACATTAAAGTCTCTATTGAGAAATCTACGCCTCACAGGTTCTCAAGCTGGCAGCTTCATTAAATAGTACCCGCAAAACGCCAGTGTCAATGTCTACAGTGAAGAGGCGACTCCAAGATGCTGGCCTTCAGGGCAGAGTGGCAAATAAAAAGCCATATCTGAGACTGGCGAATAAAAGTAAAAGAACACAGACATTGCACAGAGGAAGACTGGAAAAAAGTGTTATGGACAGACGAATCGAAGTTTGAGGTGTTTGATCACACAGAAGAACATTTGTGAGACGCAGAACTACTGAAAAGATGCTGGAAGAGTACCTGACGCCATCTGACAAGCATGGTGGAGGTAATGTGATGGTCTGGGGTTGCTTTGATGCTAGTAAAGTGGTAGATTTGTACTATGGAAAAGAGATTTTGAATAAGAAAGGCTATCACTCCATTTTGCAACGCCATACCCTGTGGACAACGCTTAGTTGGAGCCAATTTCATCCTACAACAGGACAATGACCCAAAGCACACCTCCATATTATACAGGAACTATTTAGGGAAGAAGCAGGCAGCTGGTATTCTATCTGTAATAGAGGGGCCAGCCCAATCACCTGATCTCAACCCTATTGAGCTGTTGTGGGAGCAGCTTGACCGTATGGTACGCAAAAAGTGCCCATCAAGCCAATCCAACTTGTGGGAGCAGCTTCTGGAAGCATGGGGTGAAATATCTCCAGATTACCGCCTTAAATTAACAACTAGAATGCCAAAGGTCTGCAAAGCTGGAATTGCTGCAAAGAAGCATTCTGTGACGAAAGCAAAGTCTGAAGGAGAAAATTATTTGAAGTAAAAATCATTATTTTTAACCTTCTCAATGTCTGGACTATATTTTCTATTCATTAAGCAACTCATTTGATAAATAAAAGTATGATTTTTCATGGAAAAGACAAAATTGTCTGGGTGACCCCAAACCTTTGAACTGTAGTGTATATAATATATTGTATATGGGGCAGCTAAGTTTTTGGCTTTACCCAGAAAGAAACAACATAGGACGATGAAACTTTACATTTATGCCACATACTCTTCACTAATTGTAACACACTTCTTACATCGGTACTCCAAGTTCTGTAAGCCCAGCAAAAAGAAGGATTTTTTTTTTGTGCCTCAAACCAGTGCCTCAAATCTGTGGCAGCTATGGCTTCAGAAATGGTGTGTAATTTGGTACCCTTGAGGTGTTTCTTCAGGTTTGGAAACAGATGATAGACGGAGGGAGCTAGATCTGGTGAATAAAATTGGTGGTCAACCAGCTGGAAGCCCATCTCTGCCAGTTTTGCTGTGGTCGCTTGTGCAATGTGAGCGCAGGTGATGTCTTGCAGGAACAAGATTCCTTTGGACAGCTTGCAGTGCCTTTTGGCCTTCAGAACTGCCTTCAATTGGTCCAAAACTTCAATGTAATATGTTACATTGACGGTGGAACCCTTTTTGAAGGTAGTCCACTAACAGCATGCCCTCCTTATTCCAGAACACAGATGCCATCACCTTAGTGGCTGATTCTTGCACCCTGAACTTCTTTAGACGAGGAGAACCACTGTGCTTCCACTCTTTGTGACTGCTCCTTGTTTTCAGTGTAACGGGGTGCCGGGGGTGCCTCGGGGTTTGTAGTCGTGGCCCCTTTTTCTATCAGGCTAACCCCCGGCTCCGCCGTTACTATTGGGACAGGGGATTGCTTGGTGGGGCAGAGTGTGGTGGTATAGAGAACGCTGTCAGATGTAGGAAGACTCTGCAGATGGAGATCAGTTGAATCAGAAGGCATATTTATTGCACGTATCTTCACAACAGAGGCAACAATTTGACAGCGTCGATTCACAACTTCTGCTGGGGGAAAACTCTCCTTGTCGTCTCCTCTCATGGGGCTGTGCCCGGCTACTCCACTTCACCTGGGCTCCCACTCCGGCTACCGCAGACTTGACCCACACAACTCTGTTTCACCATAGAGGACACTCTCTCTTTCCCTTTCCTTCGTTAGCTGTCCACCTAGCTCCCACACTCTGCCCCCGCTGCTCCTTCTTCCCCGTCCCGGACTCGACTGACTCAAACTCGAACTTTTTCTCTCCCTCCCCCTTCTGCTGCCGGCTCCTCCTTTCTCCTGCACAATTTCTATGGGGACAGCCGTCCCACCCGGCCACTAGGGGAAACCCATCTATACAATAGAAATACAGTAAAACATAAACATTAACGGCTTTGTCTACCCCAGCGGGGGTATCTTCAGGGGGGGAAAAACTGCGCCTCCTTGTAAGGGGTCCGTCCACCCCTTACATTCCTCCCCTCTTTTTGCCTTAGCCTCCCGGCAAGGCCCGCACCTGCAAAACACGATCTTAGCCACAAGACAAATTTTTCAAAACCTTAAAACTTTCATATAAAAACACAATCAATGGGTGCACAAGTCCGGCGCCCGGAGTCCCTCCAAGGGAGCTCCCGGTCTTTGCAGTAGATTTGCCCGGAGGCCGTAATAGGCACTCCCGGTCTTTGCTGATCTTCTGCCCGGAGTCTCTCACAGCACTCCCGGTCTTTGTAGGCAGGAGCACAAACAATAAAGTCTTCCTCAACATCACAGAGGGAGTCCTTGCACAGTCCGGCATCAGGCTCCTTCCGGGCTCGGTAACTTAAACGTGGTTACAAACTTTAAATCATCACCGGTTCTCAGCAATGCCGGTTCTTAGCACAGATATGTTCCCCCACCTCCGGTCACTGGGATTCACACGGGGTGGTAAGCTCATAGCCATTCGGCCCGCTGGGCCCTCACATAATCTGAGAGTGACTGACCTGGCAAGCGGCGCAGCCTCCGGAACGGTTCATAGTTAACCGGCGTCTCCGATTCTTCTGGCTCCGGCTTTGGCCCCTCGGTTCCCGGCGGAGGTGACGGGGTAGCTGGACGGGACGGCTGTGGACTTCCGACGACGACCACCGGGTGCGTCACCATACTTTGACGAATCGCCAATACCGCCGGCGTCTCCTTTTCCGGCTCAGCTATCAGTCCAGAAGTGACTTATGGCGACACCGCCAGCGTGTGTCTCGGCCGGCACGTCTCAGCCAGCACCGGTCTCTGTTGTGTACGTCTCCGGTACTGACACTCTTCCCATTCAATCTCTTGCTGCCACTGTGCGGCCTCTTGAGCAGTGGGCATCCGGGCCACTCCCACGGCAAATAGGCCTCGACATCCTACTTCTCTCCGGAACTTTACTTTCTCCCCCGGGTACAGTGTATGGAGGCGTTGAGGTAATCCTTCAATGTCCAAATTGACCCGGTTATAGAAAAAATGATCCCCGGACTCGTCTTCAATGAACCCGTAGCCTTCGCTCTGATTGAACTTGACCACGGTGCCAACGGTACACTGCCGATCAAACTCTTCGCTGAGGGGACCGGCCATCATCTCACGGGCCATGGTCTCGGCCAGTAACCTTTCTTGTACCGGGTCTGTTTCAGGCGGCGGGGACTGTCGTCGGGTCAGGGGCTTCGGTTTCACCGGCTCCCAGAAAAATCCCCACTCATCTTCTTCTAATGCCGGGGTCGGAACTTCTGTGGGGACTGGGGGACCCACCTTGTCTGGTGTAACCACCTCCGGACTCTGGAGAGGTGTTCCCAGGGTTTCGCTTCCCGGCCGTAGCTGCGCCTTGTAGGTGGCCCGGACTTCAGTAGAGGTTTCACCGGTCGCGGCATCCCAGGAAGTGACCCACGTTACTTTTGTGGGCCGCTCCGGAGCTCCTGGCACAGCCGGTAGTTTAAGGGTAAGTCCTTCCTCGGCTGCGGTCTGCTTCGGGCGTCCTCTGCCCAGGCTGGTCGCTACCAGTGCGCCCACTGCAGCTTGCTGTTTTCTCTGGGTCTCCATCTCACTCGAAGTCAGTCTCTGAGTTGGCGTTTCTTGCAGCCCTTCCTGTAATGGCGCCGGGGACAGTGGAGATGCTGGGGAAGGTGGAGGCGGGCCTTCTTTTCCCGCTCTTGTACACACTCCACCCCCAGTCTCGCACATCAGATCGACCCAGCACAGGCGACTCTTCTTTTTTTCTGTACTGCCGCCCTCTTCACATGTTTTCAGCAACATCTTAGGGCCAGCACCTCCCCTCTTTGGACGGCGTACTCTGTACTACTTTTTCTTCGCCGGCCAGCTCAGGGTTCTTCTTTTGGCGCCAATCTTCCGCGCACCCACTGTGTTCGTGAAGACGGCGGCCATCTTAGCGCCATCTTGTGCCCGGTCCAACGCCTTAGGCACCACTTGTTCTTCCCAATATGGAATCGGGACCCTTCGCAGATAGTCCGGATCCTGCCGACTACGCCACATGTAACGGGGTGCCGGGGGTGCCTCGGGATTTGTAGTCGTGGCCCCTTTTTCTATCAGGCTAACCCCCGGCTCCGCCGTCACTATTGGGACAGGGGATTGCTTGGTGGGGCAGAGTGTGGTGGTACAGAGAACGCTGTCAGACGTAGGAAGACTCTGCAGACGGAGATCAGTTGAATCAGAAGGCATATTTATTGCACGTATCTTCACAACAGAGGCAACAATTTGACAGGGTCAATTCACAACTTCTGCTGGGGGAAAACTCTCCTTGTCGTCTCCTCTCATGGGGCTGTGCCCGGCTACTCCACTTCACCTGGGCTCCCACTCCGGCTACCGCAGACTTGACCCACACAACTCTGTTTCACCATAGAGGACACTCTCTCTTTCCCTTTCCTTCGTTAGCTGTCCACCTAGCTCCCACACTCTGCCCCCGCTGCTCCTTCTCCCCCGTCCCGGACTCGACAAACTCAAACTTTTTCTCTACAACACTTTCTCTCCCTCCCCCTTCTGCTGCCGGCTCCTCATTTCTCCTGCACAGTTTCTATGGGGACAGCCATCCCACCCGGCCACTAGGGGAAACCCATCTATACAGTAGAAATACAGTAAAACATAAACATTAACGGCTTTGTCTACCCCAGCGGGGGTATCTTCAGGGGGGGAAAACTGCGCCTCCTTGTAAGGGGTCCGTCCACCCCTTACATTCAGTGTCATACAAATAAATCCAGATCTCATCCATAGTGACCAGTCGATCCAGAAAGTTCTTATCAGTACAGAAACAGTGACAAATGGACCGGGAAGTTTTCACTCGCACTCTTCTATGATTTGTTGTCAAACATTTGGGGACCCTCTTTGCAGAAGCTTCCTCAAGTCCAAATGTTCATGGATAATGACACAAACACAATCATGGGAAATCCCCATGATGTCTGCTATTGTTTTATCTGAAGTTCGTCGATTCTCCAGTATGAGGTTGTGCACAGCATCGACGATCTCTGGAACAACCACTCTGGGTCGGCCAGGACGTTCCTCATTATTGGAGCTGAAGTGGCCAGTTTTAAGTTTGGCAACCCAGTTCTTAACTGTGGAATATGAAGGGCATTGATTTCCCCCCCCCCCTTCCCCCATTGTCTGCGACATATCACCATGAATATCCCTTGCGGACTTTCCTTGCAGAAACAAGAATTTTATCATTCCTCTGCTCTCAGTTGCTGTGAATATCTCATTAGACTCCGCCATTTCCCACGTGTGTACAACACTTTTGCCATAAGCAACAAACCCAAAATTTAGAAAACCTATATTAGACACATAAGGCTTTCATGTGATATAACATTCGTTATCATGGAAACAAAGCCAAAGACTTATCAACAGCCCCTCTTATTTGTGTGTGTGTGTGTGTGTGTGTGTGTGTGTGTGTGTGTGTGTGTGTGTGTGTGTGTGTGTGTATATAATATAGTATGTATGTATGTATGTATATAATGTATGTGTATATATGTGTATGTGTGTGTAATATATATATTTATTAGTGTGTGTGACGCCCTGGCCTATCAGGTCGTTACAGGGTATTGTGCAATCTGCCCTTCTGCACAGTATCCACCCTCCTTGGTTACGGATCCTGGTCCTTTGGTGTTGCTAACACCTTAGCCAATCAAACTCTTAGGAACACTTTGCACTTTTCCCACCAGACACACCATTGGGGGGCCTGAAGGGAATAGGGCCGCCCACATGGGGGGTTGGTGAGGGAAGTAAGTGACAGTTGAGTTGAGCTGGAGTTGAGTAGGAGAGAGGAGTGAAGTGGTGACCCTCGTGAGGAGAGGTCACGGAGCAGGGCTCCTGAGTACTAGGTGGCAGACGTTTGTCTGGGCCTAGTAGGAGCTGGAATCCCGGTCGCAGGGGATAGTGTCGAGGGGCACGGACAGCCGAGGAGGGCAGCCGGCGGCCTTGAGCTATCACAGGGCAGGGGCCAGGGCACGACTGGGTACGTGGACCCTAGGCCAGAAAGTAGCTTCACGTGTTCCGGTAATTTACCTGACGGGTGAAGACTTCAAGATTCATCTGCAACCCGCTCCAAAATCTGGGTACTAGCGCACCGATGGAATAGGACTTTACCCAATACAGTCCAAAGAAATCCTACGTGTGAACCCTGAGAGCAAGCTCACTCCGTTAGCCATACGGGTGGGCGGGACCCGAAGAGTTTTATACCAGAGGGTCCAACAGAGACAAAGGTGCCAAGGACAGGGCCACAGGCTAACAGCAACACTAAGGGCACGGACCCAAGCGTGCTCCCTACCAGTTGCAGTAGTGCTCAGAATTCTGGTTTACAAGCTGTCGGTGTTGTTATTTCCTGGACTGAGTGAGTACACTGAAAACCCCTGTCCCGGTCCCCAACGGCACCCAGGCACCAACCACCCGACGGGCCCCAGGACACAAACCACCTACCCACAGAGAGGTTAAACATCAGGCTGCCGCACCATCACCGGGCTCCCCAACGGCAGCGGTGGTCCCTCACATTACCACACACCGTGGGTGGCGTCACAAACTTTCTAACCCCTTTGCACATATACTTCCCTCTTTTAATTCGTGTCCGCGCGGAGCCCCCGGACCCGGAGACCCCTTGAGCCACCGCAGCTCCGGATCCCAGTGGCTCGGCCGCTGGCGTGGTGGCAGTGTGGCGCCCCTGACCTGGCCACTGAGTACTGCACCTATGCTGGGGGCAGTACAACACAAGTAATCCAGAAGGCTGCCCGAGGTGTGATTACACAGGCGTATAGTAATCAGGTCTCCCACATCTACCTTTGATCAGGACCCCTGGGGAATCCAGGAGGGGGCGTGGCCTCCATGTCCACTCAAGGGGTGTGGTAGAGAGTCTGGTTGCTAAGTTGCGTAGGCAGGCACAGTGGGGAGGGAGTAGTGAGGAGTCTGGAGTGGAGCTCAGGGAGAGCAGATGTGCAGGACCCACTAGTCAGACAACGCACGTGCAGTGGCTACCGACGGGGGAGATCTGTCACCTGGTAGTGCCACCTGAAATGCACTCAAGGCTAGAAAGAGCAAAGGGGTTGCTGAGTACGGGGACTGCCAGGGAGGTACCAGGCCCGTAAGGGTTACAGGTCCCAATGCAGAGATTCATTCAGTTTTCCCTGCCAAACCTGCCGGAGGGGGCATTTCAGACCCTCACCATAACACCAGAGTCCGCAGCCACGTAGCAAAAAAGAGAGGGCCCATAGCTCACAGGAGGCAAGCAGCCGGAGTGACCTGGTCCAGGCTACAAGCAAACGGGCCGAAACGAGGGGAGAATAGGCATCAGCAACTTCCCTGGGCGACCCCAGCAGGACTACAAGTTGGGGGTCACCCCAAAAATGACAGGGCTAGGAGGGTGAGTCGGTAGTCACCCTCAAAAGTCAGCTAGATGGAGTGCCTGGTTTCCTCTGGTTCATCCCAGCTACGCCTGGGTACTCACACTGCCATCAATTGTGAGTAAAAACCCTGAAAGACTGTCTGGACTGTGCCTGACTCATTCTGCTACTTGTGGTTCCACACACTCCAACCGGACCCTGGGGCCTGCCTCACTCTTGGGAGGCCACGACACCCAGCTGCACACAACACCAGCCCCAGGCGTTCCTGAACCTGCAGCGGCGGTCTCCTGACTACAATACCGAGAGTGGCGTCACGAAAATCCAAAGAAGATAACTTACCTGTGATCAGACCATCCCACGTGGAGTCCCTGAAGGTAATGCCACACAACACCTGTGGGGCTTCACATCTGGCGCTGTGAACAGGATAAGGACTAGACCTGTTAAGACAGGTGACCATGTGCCTGGGCTTTCCGCTTGAAAATTGGAAGCGCCGCCATGTTGCCACCACAGAAAGCGCGCCAAAGAACAACAGCAGCCTGCGCTAGAAGTAGTAGCCGTCCAAGAAAAGGTGTGGCTACCTATAGAACCCCTGCAGCGTCCTGACCTCGCAAGTGATGGAGGCAGAGTTGTCCAGAGATGGCGGGAAGAAGTCACGAGTCTGCAGCAGGAAGTGAAGATGGAAGGCCGTGCAGAGAGAGCAGAGAGCATGGCATCTGAAGACAAACCCAGAGCCAGGCTCCGCTGTTTGGTGGGACTGGGAATTTGCTCAGTTCTGCGAACGGCTGGAGGCGAGAATGATACAGCAGCTCAGGGAAGGACGCACGGAGCTCCGGGAGATGGCTACAGCGGTACGGGCCTACGAGAGGTGGACCGCGCGACAAGTGCCACACCGAGCGGCGACCACCCAGACCCCGATGATGATGCTGCTGATGGATGAGTCCTGTGTTGCTCCTGCCCGCTCGAGTGCACCGACCCTGCCAGTGCTGCCATATCTAGAGCCCGCTGCGATGCCTGCAGCACGCCACGCTGCCACGCCCGCTGAGACCCCTGCTGCGACCCCGGAGGCGACACCCGTGCGGATCCCTGCTGAGAGGCCCGCGGTTCCCGCAGAGATGCCCTGCCCGGCCCGCCAAGACCAGGCTGCCACAGCGATGCCCGGCCCGCCAAGACCAGGCTGCCACAGCGATGACCTGCCCGGCCCACCAAGACCAGGCCATAAGGCCATCTACCCCGGCCTGCAAGGCCAGAGCAGACACAGATCCCCAGTCCAAAGAACCGGGTCCCACGTCCCCGCCAGAAGGAGAAGACCGAGAGTTTCTCAAGTTTAAGGGGGATTTGGAGGCGCAAGATACACTTGCCATCCTCAGGTGTAGCTTACACATGAGGATGGCAAGTGTATCTTGCTGAAACGCGTTGTGTTAATACAAGAGCTTTATGTTATTAATAATAAAGCCAAATTTCTTAAAAGATCAAAGACCAAAGATCTATTACTAGCGCTCACAAAGACCGGAATCTTTTTTCTATATGCCTACTCCCAGATAGGTATAGAGACAAGATTACAGCCAGAGACCTTGAAGACAAACAGTTCCTAAGAAAAATCCGCCAACAGGAAAGAGGACCCCTTTGGTGCGGTGTTGTAGAAGAATTTAGTTTGATATCTGGATATGGCTTCATCGTTGCACCTGGTGTCAGAGAAGGCATCTTTGTAAGTAGGAGAGTCGTAAGAGCTCTTTTGCCCAGAGGACATCCTGGAAGAAACCTACATATGGGAGACCTGGTAGAGTTCACTAAACATAAACGAGAACGTGGCTGGTTTGCACTGGATGTTACACCATGCCCCAGAAACCCTGATTGTGGCTCAGCTGCCTCAACACAATCTCTAAAGCCCATAATTACAACAAAAGAAACAATAGAACAAGACAGTGAAAGAGAAAAAGAAACAGAAACAGAAGATGAAGATAGAGATACAGAACAAGAGAAATAAACAGACAACACCGACGACGACAGAGATGTGGAAAATGTCAGGTGCCATAGCCCTACAGGCAAAAGCCCTATTAAGAAGGAGGAGTAAAGAAAGTAAAGAAGTACAGAAAGTTCCAGTTTTGCAACGTTTCAAGTTCACGTAATGTGCCCACATGAACTTATGTGAGAACCCTTTTTAGGTTTTGGTATCGTGTTAGCCAGTTGTCAGGAGGTTTCATGGCCCATTACAAAATCTGAGGAGTCATTCCAGAGACTCACCAGACCTCTGATCCTACATGGATATTGGGACAATAAAACTCTCACACCACTAATCAAAGCTAATTAAGGATTCACTTTCTAAGCTCAGTGTTTGTTTATTTAAATGTCTTTTATTATGCCATCCCTCTGCTCTGTTTGTGCATATATTTGTGTTTCTTCAGATATTTTGTCATACCTTGCCTGATGAAGGGACCTGAGATGTCTCGAAAGCTTGCTTTGTAACGTCACTTTATTTTATTTTAGTTAGCCATTAAAAGGTATCACAAGATTATAATTTTGTTCCTCTCACTGAGCACATTCAATAACCCTTTTTAAGCACACTTAGCACCAGTTTTTGTGCACTTTTACAAGGACCATTAGGCTATGAACTGGCTATAGCCACAAACTCTCGCAGTGTATGATAGTTACCTTGAATGGTACCACCACCAGAGTCAGCCTGTTTAGGGGCCTGGCTCGCCTGTGACCAGGGAGCTCGCCTGTTTATGGAGCCTAGCTCTCCACCACAAAGAGGGTACCTTGTCTGCATCGACTGTGAGAGCCGCCTCTACATTCCTGCCAGAAGAGGCCGAAGGCGCGGCTCCACAAGACACTGTATAACCTCTAAAGCACCAGACCATGAAAGCCACCTCTACATCCTGCCAGAAGTGTCTGAAAGCGCGGCTCGACGGGAGAGGAAGATTGGAGGAAAGGTCTGGGGAAACAGATGGCCCAGACCTGGTTACCAAAAGGACTGGTGACCTGCCTCCTGAGAGGGTTGGGTAACGGACTTGTGGGTGGAGGGTGGTGATGTATGGTACCGGGTATGTTTTAAATGCTTTTACCATTTTATGCATTTTAAAATGTTTGTCTTGCAGCCCGAGGACGTGCTGGTGATAACTAAGGGGGAATGTGGCGCCCCTGACCTGGTCAGGCGCCACGGAGTACTGCACCCATGCTGGGGGTAGTACAACACAGGTAATCCAGAAGGCTGACCGAGGTGTGATTACACAGGCGCATAGTAATCAGGTCTCCCACATCTACCTTTGATAGGGACCCCTGGGGAATCCAGGAGGGGGCGTGGCTCCATGTCCACTCAAAGGGTGTGGTAGAGAGTCTGGTTGCTAAGTTGCGTAAGCAGGCACAGTGGGGAGGGAGTAGTGAGGAGTCTGGAGTCGAGCTCAGGAAGAGCAGACGTGTAGGACCCACTAGTCAGACAACGCACGTGCAGTGGCTACCGACAGAAGAGATCTGTGCACCTGGTAGTGCCACCCAAAATCCACCCAAGGCTAGAAAGAGCAAAGGGTTGGCTGAGTACGGGGACTGCCAGGGAGGTACCAAGCCCGTAAGGGTTACAGGTCCCAGTGCAGAGATTCATTCAGTTTTCCCTGCCAAACCTGCCGGAGAGGGCATTTCAGACCCTCACCATAACACCAGAGTCCGCAGCCACGTAGCAAAGAGAGGGTCCATAGCTCACAGGAGGCAAGCAGCTGGAGTGACCTGGTCAGGCTACACGCAAACGGGCCGAAACGAGGGGAGAATAGGCAGCAGCAACTTCCTGGGCGACCCCAGGAGGACTACAAGTCGGGGTCACCCCAAAAACGCCAGGGCTAGGAGGGCGAGTCGGTAGTCACCCTCAAAAGTCAGCTAGACGGAGTGCCTGGTTTCCTCTGGTTCATCCCAGCTATGCCCGGGTACTCACCCTGCCATCAATTGTGAGTAAAAACCCTGAAAGACTGTCTGGACTGTGCCTGAGTCATTCTGCTACTTGTGGTTCCATACACGCTCCAACCGGACCCTGGGGCCTGCCTCACTCTCGGGAGGCCACGACACCCAGCTGCACACACAAGCCCTAGGCGTCCCCAAACCTGCAGCGGCAGTCCCCTGACTGCAATACCGAGAGTGGCGCCACGAAAATCCAAAGAAGATAACTTACCTGTGACCAGACCATCCCATGTGGAGTCCCTAAAGGTAATGCTACACAACACCTGTGGGGCTTCACAGCAGTACATATATATAATACACAAGCAAGCAAGTTACATGTAAACAATAACCATTGTTTCCTCTGACATTCAGCTAACATTGAGGTTCCAATGAGAGAGTTGGAATGAATACAAAGAGTTAACAGGGAGTGGAAATCATGACAAACAGAGACTTCCTCAAGGTGTTTTCTAGTTTTGCCTTCATTCATTATACAACAATGGCCTCTGCTGATCTGAAGGACGAGCTGACCTGTTCCATTTGCCTGAACCTATACACCGATCCCATAACACTGAAATGTGGACACAACTTCTGCCGGGAGTGCATAGAAAGTGTGCTGGATACACAGAAGGGATCTGAAGCCTATACCTGCCCTGAATGCAGAGCAGAGTTCCTGGAACGTCCTGTCCTGCAGAGGAACACCACGCTGTGTAACATAGCGGAGCATTTCCTTTCTCAGGAGGAGCAAGAAGGGACTGAAGTATTTTGCATGTACTGTATTCACACACCTGTGGTGGCATCTAAAACGTGTTTGATGTGCGAAGCTTCTCTGTGTGACCTTCACTTGGCAGTACACAGCAAGTCCCCAGAACATGTCTTAATCCAACCAACAAAGTCCTTCAGGAACAGAAGATGTTCTCACCATAAGAAGCCCCTCATGTATTACTGCACGGAGGATGCGGAGTGTTTGTGTGCTTTCTGCTGCCTTGGGGAGAAGCACAAAGGACACAAAGTTGAATTCCTACATGAAGCCGTAATAAAAAAACAAGAAAAGCTGAGGACTTTTCAAGGCCATATTCTCAAAGAAAGGGAAAAGATTGAAACGCGTGTGAATCGTCTTCAGGACCATCTAAGGGACATCCCAGAAAAGGCAACCGGTATTGTGGAGAGAGTGGGTGTCCAGCTTCAAGACCTCAAGAAGAAGCAGGATAACTTGGAGATCCATGTTCTGAAAGAGGTATCGAAGCAACAAGAGCAAGTGTCAATGTCTGTGTCTGACCTGATCCAGCAGCTGGAAAAAAAGAGGGACAGTCTCTCCTGGAAACTGACCACTATGGAGAAACTATGTCAGATGACAGATCCTCTCCTTTACTTACAAGCAGATAGAAATTACTTTACTGAAATGGTGGAAGACAGTGAGATAAATCTCAAAGAGACTGAAGCTGCTGATCTGGCTGAAGATCTGATCAACAAGACCCTAATATCTGGTATAATGAATATAATGTCTGACCTACAGAAAGGATACTATGTGCAGGAGGCGGCTGGCATATTATTGGATGTGAACACAGCTTCTAATGATGTGCACATCTCGGGGGACCTGAAAACCAGTTCATCGTCAAACGTAAATCTGGGTCGTCCTGAAACCCCTCAAAGATTTGAGGATCTTAGAGTTTTAAGCATGGAGGGTTTTTCTAAGGGAAGACTTTACTGGGATGTAGAAGTCAGTAAGGAGGGTAGCTGGAGAGTCGGGATGGCCTATCCGAGTATTCAACGGAGAGGAGAAAATTCCCATGTTGGAGCCAATACGAAGTCCTGGGGTCTTCGCAGGTTTAAGAATCAGTACTCCGTTAGGCATGACAAGAAAGAAATCACTGTCGAGGGCCAAGCTTCCTGCTACAAAGTGAGGATATATCTAGATTACACGGATGGGCTTCTGTCTTTTTATGAGCTGGCTAACACGATGAGACATTTATATACTTACAATGCCACCTTCACAGAGGCGCTCTACCCAGTGATCGCTGTATGGGATAATGCTTGGGCGAGGGTCTTAAATTAAGCTTACTTTGTTTCTTCAGGTACAGTAATTTAAAGCAAGTTCTAATATAGAAAGAAACTACATTAGATGTAACCTGGATGCTAAATTAACTCTTGAAATGTTCAGCTTTTATATCCTTTATGTGGTGGGAATAAATGATTGAAATATAAATCAGAGAGAGCAAATAACTTTTGTTTTTTTTATATTGTAAATAGATTGCTTTAATAGTTTAAAACTGACCCACTGTACATTATTGCCCAGAGCTGCATTCACAATTCAGCTGTTTTGTAACTAGAAACCCACAGCAATCTTGGACCAAGTTCCCTAGATCGATGCGTTTCGTGATGCTGCAGATTTTCTGCATAAATTGGCTATCTTAGGCTATTGTGTGCACCTTGAGTATTTGGTGCAGAATGTTTTTTTGCACTTTTTGGCATAAAAATGCACCAAAAAGATGCATGTGCTAATGAAGTCAATGGGTGGAAGGGCTAAAAAAAAAAAGGAGGCAAAAACGCACCAAGCATTGACATGCTGCAGATTATTCTCTGCACCAAATCTGCAAGGAAAAAATAAACCGTGTGCACAGAACTTCAGAATTCTCATGGACTTTACTGGCAACGTTTATTGGTAGTCTTGTGCAGATTACGTGGTTTGTTTGTTTTTAAGTTTTGTGTCGCAGTAAAAATGCATATTCAGTTTTTTTTTTATTTGTGTAGTTTCCTCCTCTTCTTCAAGTTTATGGTGGCTATCCACAAAGAATAAAGCATATTTTCGGCAATAGAAAAAAAAAAAAGCCCAATGCAGTAGGTATGGGATTTATATAAATCCTTTATACTTTTCTAGAAATTTTAATATGCTGCACTGTTTTTCCGCTCTTAAATACGAGTATATACAAGGAAAAAACACTCCCCAAATGATTATTGTGGGGAACATTAATTAAAATTTTTTTTTTACGCAGGCAGGTAATCACAGAACAAATATTCATAGAAATGTTTTGTACTGATCCGCTAGTTTGAGAACATTAAGAAATATTGTCTTTTTGTAATTGCAGTATACTGAGTGCAGCTCTGAAGTAGAAGACCTCATTCTTCTCTCCATTACAATGTTAAAAATGTACAGCACACAAATGGTGTCTAATCTTCACACACCCTATAGACTTTTCTGAGTGATAATAATCAAACCAATCTTTGGTTTAATAAAAAATTGATATGTTTAAGCAACAAATAATTAAGTAGATACATTCCGCAAAAATATGATCTTGTGAACACCTCAATAAATTATAATGGGTACATACTGTATACAAACTGGGAAAATACTGATAAAATGTGCATGGGATATTGACATCTGAATGATACCTAATACAGGAGGTAACTCAGGATTAGTACAGGATAAGTAATGTAATGTATGTACACAGTGACTGCACCAGCAGAATAGTGAGTGCAGCTCTGGAGTATAATACAGGATGTAACTCAGGATCAGTACAGGATCAGTAATGTAATGTATGTACACAGTGACTGCACCAGCAGAATAGTGAGTGCAGCTCTGGAGTATAATACAGGATGTAACTCAGGATCAGTACAGGATCAGTAATGTAATGTATGTACACAGTGACTGCACCAGCAGAATAGTGAGTGCAGCTCTGGAGTATAATACAGGATGTAACTCAGGATCAGTACAGGATCAGTAATGTAATGTATGTACACAGTGACTGCACCAGCAGAATAGTGAGTGCAGCTCTGGAGTATAATACAGGATGTAACTCAGGATCAGTAATGTAATGTATGTACACAGTGACTGCAATAGAGTTATTACCTCGTAAAATTACACTGGTGAAAATTTGAAAAATTTGTCGAGGTCAGGAAGGTGAAATCATGCTCAGGGGTGAAGGGGTAAATGTATTTAATATTAGTGATAACTAATTGGTATATTGCATATCCATTCCGGTAATCCATGGTGTATACGCAGGAATCTGCTTGAGTTGTGCAGTAAAACCTTTGAATAAACCTGTCTCTGACAATGTGAATGTGTTATTTGTGATTATTTTTATTGGGCCTTTATAGAGTACTTTACCTCTTTTGACATGATGAGAAATTATTGGGGCAAGACATTCATGTTTTACTGGTTTCTGTTGCTATCGTGTGCTCAGCACTTGAATTCGTAGTGTCTTTATTATCCATCTATCTCATCTGACATATTTTTAATTCAAGTGCTGAATATACCGTATATTGTGTGTGTGTGTGTGTGTGTGTGTGTACATCTATATATATAATTGCCTTATTCTGTCTGTCTTGCTCCAAAATTGTGTCCTTACAGTGGCAACCGTCGGATTGGCCGCTGGGCTCGGCCTGGCCCCACCCCCCCCACGGATTGGCCGCTTGGCATGGCCCCGCCCCCCGCATGGATTAACCGTTTGGCCAGGCCTACCCCCGCACGCGATGCCCACTAGGCCACGCAATGCCCGCTATGCCACGCCCTTCGCACACGCCCCCGCACGCAATTTTCGGTGGGCCACGCCCCCTGCACGCAATTTTCGCTAGGCCACGCCCCCCGCACGCGTAGCCCACGCCCCGCATGCGATGCCCGCTAGGCCACACCCCCGCACGCGATGCCCATTCGGCCACGCCCCCTCACATGATGCCCATTCAGAATGGGGGGATGAAACACGATGGGGGGTGTGCAGCATGGGGGATGGAGCACGATGGGGGTGCAGCATGGGGGATGGAGCAGCATGGGGGATGGAGCACGATGGGGAGTGCAGCATGGGGGATGGAGCACGATGGGGGGGTGCAGCATGGGGGATGGAGCACGATGGGTGCAGCGTGGGGGATGGAGCACGATGGGGGGGTGCCCAGAATGGGGGGATGAAACACGATGGGTGCGCAGCATGGGGGATGGAGCAATATGGGGGGTGCGCAGCATGGGGGATGGAGCACGATGGGGGGTGCGCTATATATAATTGCCTTATTCTGTCTGTCTGTCTTGCTCCAAAATTGTGTCCTTACAGTGACAACCGTCGGATCGGCCGCTGGGCTCGGCCTGGCCCCACCCCCCCCACGGATTGGCCGCTTGGCCTGGTCCCGCCCCCCGCATGGATTAACCGTTTGGCCAGGCCCGCCCCCCGAACGCGATGCCCGTTAGGCCACGCCCCCGCACGCGATGCCCGCTAGGCCATGCCCCCGCACGCGATGCCCGCTAGGCCACGCCCCCCGCACGCGATGCCCGCTAGGCCACGCCCCCCGCACGCGATGCCCGCTAGGCCACGCCCCCCGCATGCGATGTCCGCTAGGCCACGTCCCCCGCACGCGATTTTTGCTAGGCCACGCCCCTGCACGCGATGCCCATTCGGCCACGCCCCCTCACACGATGCCCATTCAGAATGGGGGGATGAAACACGATGGGGGGTGTGCAGCATGGGGGATGGAGCACGATGGGGGGTGCAGCATGGGGATGGAGCACGATAGGGGGTGCACAGCATGGGGAATGGAGCACGATGGGGGGTGCGCAGCATGGGGGATGGAGCACGATGGGGAGTGCAGCATGGGGGATGGAGCACGATGGGGAGTGCAGCATGGGGGATGGAGCACGATGGGGGGTGTAGCGTGGGGGATGGAGCACGATGGGGGGTGCCCAGAATGGGGGGATGAAACACGATGGGGGGTGCGCAGCATGGGGGATGGAGCACGATGGGGGGTGCGCAGCATGGGGGATGGAGCACGATGGGGGGTGCGCAGCATGGGGGATGGAGCACGATGGGGGGTGCAGCATGGGGGGTGGACCACGATCGGGGGTGCACACCTCCCCCCAAAACACACACACACCGCCACACACGCACCGCACAACACACCACACACTGGGAACCACAAACACTGCCCTACACAGACACCCACACACACACAGACAACGCCGCACACACACAACACCCAACACACAAACACCGCGGCACATACAAATATATGCACATACCGCACAACACACACATTGCACAAAACATACCTCCCCCCCAAAACACACACACGCACCTCACAGCCACACCTACACAAACCGCGCAACACACACAGCACCACACACACAGAATGCTGCAGACACACAGCGCTCCACAAACAACGCAACATACACAACGCAACACACATACAACACCGCTCTCACACACACACCCACCCCCCCGCACACCCAGACAACACCCAGAACATGTACAGCGCCCTACACAAACACTGGCAACTACACACAACATCTATATATATATATACAGTGCCAACAAGTAGTATTCAACCCCCTGCAAATTTAGCAGGTTTACACATTCGGAATTAACTTGGCATTGTGACATTTGGACTGTAGATCAGCCTGCAAGTGTGAAATGCACTGCAGCAAAAAAGAATGTTATTTCTTTTTTTATTTTTTTTTTTAAATTGTGAAAAGTTTATTCAGAGGGTCATTTATTATTCAACCCCTCAAACCACAAGAATTCTGTTTGGTTCCCCTAAAGTATTAAGAAGTATTTCAGGCACAAAGAACAATGAGCTTCACATGTTTGGATTAATTATCTCTTTTTCCAGCCTTTTCTGACTAATTAAGACCCTCCCCAAACTTGTGAACAGCACTCATACTTGGTCAACATGGGAAAGATTCCAAGGCCATCAGAGACAAGATCGTGGAGGGTCACAAGGCTGGCAAGCGGTACAAAACCCTTTCCAAGGAGTTGGGCCTACCTGTCTCCACTGTTGAGAGCATCATCGGAAGTGGAAGGCTTATGGAACTACTGTTAGCCTTCC
The DNA here is from genome assembly GCF_048569485.1 of Anomaloglossus baeobatrachus. Taxonomy (NCBI): domain Eukaryota; kingdom Metazoa; phylum Chordata; class Amphibia; order Anura; family Aromobatidae; genus Anomaloglossus; species Anomaloglossus baeobatrachus. Next base: position 494,497,395 of record NC_134357.1, read on the forward strand.
ACGGCCTGGACAGCCTTTGAAAGTTTCCTCTCGTGCCGAGGCTAGGCTTGTCCGAAGAGTCAAGGCTAACCCAAGGACAACAAGGAAGGAGCTCCGGGAAGATCTCATGGCAGTGGGGACATTGGTTTCAGTCAATACCATAAGTAACGTACTCCACCGCAATGGTCTCTGTTCCAGGCGAGCCCGTAAGGTACCTTTTACTTTCAAAGCGCCATGTCAAGGCTCGTCTACAGTTTGGTCATGATCACTTGGAGGACTCTGAGACAGACTGGTTCAAGGTTCTCTGGTCTGATGAGACCTAGATCGAGATCTTTGGTGCCAACCACACACGTAACGTTTGGAGACTGGATGGCACTGCATACGACCCCAAGAATACCATCCCTACAGTCAAGAATGGTGGTGGCAGCATCATGCTGTGGGGCTGTTTCTCAGCCAAGGGTCCTGGCCATCTGGTCCGCATCCATGGGAAAATGGATAGCACGGCCTACCTGGAGATTTTGGCCAAGAACCTCTGCTCCTCCATCAAGGATCTTAAGATGGGTCGTCATTTCATCTTCCAACAAGACAATGACCCAAAGCACACAGCCAAGAAAACCAAGGCCTGGTTCAAGAGGGAAAAAATCAAGGTGTTGCAGTGGCCTAGTCAGTCTCCTGACCTTAACCCAATTGAAAACTTGTGGAAGGAGCTCAAGATTAAAGTCCACATGAGACACCCAAAGAACCTAGATAACTTGGAGAAGATCTGCATGGAGGAGTGGGCCAAGATAACTCCAGAGACCTGTGCCAGCCTGATCAGGTCTTATAAAAGACGATTATTAGCTGTAATTGCAAACAAGGGTTATTCCACAAAATATTAAACCTAGGGGTTGAATAATAATTGACCCACACTTTTTTATGTTGAAAATTTATTAAAATTTAACTGAGCAACATAACTTGTTGGTTTGTAAGATTTATGCATCTGTTAATAAATCCTGCTCTTGTTTGAAGTTTGCAGGCTCTAACTTATTTGCATCTTATCAAACCTGCTAAATCTGCAGGGGGTTGAATACTACTTGTAGGCACTGTATATAACAAAAATCATAGATTAATTACACAATACGTAAATTCTAGAATACCCGATGTGTTAGAATCGGGCCACCTTCTAGTGTTTATATATGGACAGGAATATTTTTTTATGAAGAAAACTGGCTCTAATATGTAGATGACTGATGCAAAACTAGTAGGCTGAAATATCAGGTCTATAAGGCTGGTTTCACACTACGTCTTTTTAACATCCGTCCTTAACGTTATTTTAGCGGACAAGCGGATCCAGTGCAAATGCGTTTTCATTTCAATGCATTTGCAATGGACTCGCGTTAACATCCGTTCACCTGCGTTTGCCTGCGTTATAGTGAGGATCCAGTGACTTGCAGTTTTTTAACATGTTTCAAAAACGCTACTTGTAGCGTTTTTGAGCTCCGTCCAAATACTGCAAATTGCTGGATCCTGACTATACTGCACGCAAACGCAGGTGAACGCTGGCGTGCTGATAGACAGGATCCTGCTTTTGTACTGAGCATGCCCAGATAGTACTGAGCATGCCCAGAACCAGTCTCGCGTGATCTGTCTCTCTCCTCCTCCCTCCCTCACCCTCTCTATCTCTGTCTTTCCCCCTTCCTCTCCTCCCTCTCTCCCCCACCTGAGAGCTGCGGACACTCGTAACCAAGGTAAATATCGGGTAACCACTTCTCTTAGTTACCCGATGTTTACGTTGGTTACGTGTGCAGGCAGCCCTGCTCCTAGCAGCTGCAGACACTCGTAACCAAGATAAATATCGGGTATCCAAGGCCGATGTTTACCTTGGTTACCAGCGTCTGCAGCTGTCAGAAGCCTCCTCCCAGTCTAGCTCCCCTCACTCCCGATCACATGACTCCAATGCCCGCCCCTAAACATCCAGTGCAGGATCCTGCAAAATAACATATGCGTTTGCATACGTTATTTGCTGTAAAAGCAGGATCCGTACTTCCGCTAAAAAAAACGTTTTCAGCGGATGTTAAAAAGACGTAGTGTGAAACCAGCCTAATAATGTCACTCGTGAGGTTTTAACTCTGTGGAGAAAGCAGGATATGGACATCTCTGCAACTCTTCGTATTTATGGTAACTTTTACACATTTGTATTTCTTTCATACATGATAAATAAGTTGAGGAATAAGAAGAGTTTACATTATACGTTACATCACCCCTTCCCAGCATATGACGTACTAGTTCATATTTTTGCAATGACTTCCCGTTAATGGATGTAATGGTATGTCATTTGGGAACATGATCATCGTATCAAGACACAGTGGATGCTGTCCTCGAAATGAAGCAATCTTCACTCCTCACTAAGGAGTTGTCCCCATTCCCTGGTGCCTGGGATTGCAGCATTTACACATTTAAAAGCCCTATCTTGGGGCTGCATGGCACTTCATCACGATGGTGATTGGTACTGCTAGTCAGCACCAATCATAGCACAAGCTGGAGCTGTAAAGGAGAATTTTAAAATATTTTAATGTAGATATTTTTTGTAATACTCCAATTTTCTGGATGGTTATGATACACTCTGAGAGCATTCTCAAGTTTTTGCATTATAATTTGTCATGCTAGGTACGGGAAACTACCAAGCAAAAGGCAAGGGACACTCTGTGTCTAGGAAAGGGGGAGATGGTGACCCCTGACCAAACCTACTGTTGGTGCCTCACCACCCTAGATAGGTTCCACACCTATGCCGCAAGCCGGATACCTGACCCTAGGTATCCCTAGAGCTGGACCCTAAATAGGGAGTGGGTGGAATGAGCTCTTCATCAACCCCACTAAGCAGTAAAGAAGACAGAAGGAGGACACATGGGCGAAAATGCATGAACTACTTATCCACAGATGACTCAGGTAGAAGTTCAGCAAAGTTTCAGCAACAATACCACAGGTGAGTGCAAGCCACCTGTTTGCAACCAGAGCTTGAATGAATTGAATATCACCAGGACAAGTCCAGGGAGAATGAGCGTATTTAAACCCAAGGGGAAATACAGATGATTAGGGAAGAGGAGCTCTGCTGGGTCTTAATGAGAGAAGGATGAAAACCCAGCAGAGATACCTAGTACACGGAGTACTGACAGCAGGAACAATAGAAAGTCAGGGAGCATTTTGCACAGACAAACGCTGTGACCTTCTATTGCCGGACACCACAGGACTATCTGTCACCACTGTCTGACATAATGATAATGCACGGTGTCCACCCCAAGATGACTCTGAGTTTGACCAACTATTGAAAGTAAAGTTAGGATAGTCATTAACCACTTTTGGCAACACATTTGTTGAGGTTTACATTCCCCAAAAGGACATTTGTCTGAGTCCCTGAGCCACTTCAAGGGCATTCCAAAAATACCTGTCCAGAAAGAGGGCAAGATATTGAATCAAAGTGTATAAATAGTGCGAGAGTACATCCTCAGATTTGGGGTTCACGAAGGGAAGGACACCCAGATTCTCCCTCCTGAATGCCCCCCTGACCCGGGAGAGGGTAAATTGTGTGGGAATTGGTGCACCCACTGCTACCTCTATGGATAACTTTTACATTGGTACCACACTTTTCAAGTACCTGTCTACCAGAGCTATCACAGCATGCGGTACTGTGCGCACAAACCAGCAAGGCCTCCCTAGGTCGCTAATTGGGCAAAAGCTTTAAGGCCCTGTGCGCACTAGAAAAAATAATTTTCTTAAGAAAATTCCGGAGGCTCAGTAAGATTTCCGGGAAAATACCGCACCAAAATTTGCATCCAAATCCGCATGCGGTTTGTTGCGTTTTGCTGCGGATTTGGATGTGGATTTGGTGCGGAAATGCCGCAGCCAGCGTCGGAATGGCTACTGGAGGAATCTCCAGTAATACCAGGCCTGGCTGCGGTTACCTGCACTGAACTCTGGAGCTCCCACCTGAGCTCTGGAGTGCAGCCCAGACTAAACTGCGAGCGCCGAGTGATTGATTCCCTGGCGATTGCCGTTTAGTTCAGGCCGGGCTGATCTCCGGCGCTCAGGTGACAGCTCCGGAGTGCAGCCCGGCCTCTCTACAGCTGTTACTTGAGCTCCGGAGATCAGCCCAATCTGAACTAAACTGAACTGCAATCGCTGGGGAAACAATCACTCGGCGCTTGCAGTTTAGTCTATGCTGCACTCCGGAGCTCAAGTGACAGCTCCGGAGTTCAGTGCATGTAACCGCGGCCAGGACTGGTATTACTGGAGCCAGTCCCGCAGCTACCTGCAGAAAAGTGACATGCAATTGTTTTTGCTGCGGGAATCCCCCAGCAAAACATGCAGCTGTCAAAATCCGCCTAGTGCGCACAGCATTTTTTTTACCATAGGATTTGCTGGTGAATCACTGCACAGATGTTATGAACATTTTCTGCAGCGAAACATGCAGCAAAACCACGGGAAATCCACAGGAAATTCCGTCTAGTGTGCACAAGGCCTAAAGGTTACAGTAGGTCCCAAAATAGCAAAAGCCTGCTGGTCGTTAAGCATAAAGAGAAAGTGGGATGTACTTATTTTGACCACAATACATGCAAATGGCATCACCCCCACCAATGTATAAGGTATTGCTACAGATTCCCAAACCAGATTGTGTACTGGGGTACAATAAGAATATGGGAGTATTGATTTCTGTGATTAAGACCTCCAAAAACTTATGCAAAGGATGCGGTTTTGTCTCCGCATCCGTTGCATAGGTTTTAGAGCCGGATTGGCCGGCTCTGCTAAAACCAGAGGTGTGAAAGCAGCCTTACCTCTCGAACTGAAAATGCCTGCATTGTATTGAGACAACATTTCCTCGGTGAGGTCCTCCGAACTGCAAGGAGGGGATGGTCACAAAAGCGGAATAAGAGAGGACACCACTTGGGAATGTGATTCCTGCCCAGACTAACCTGGTCTGTGCACAACTGTTTGAAAGTGTGCCACTCATCCATGAATTACTACATTTGTTTCTGATTTGCCTTGTTATTGCACCACTTGATGTTCTCTGCACAACTTCCATATGTTACTCTGATGTACCCTGAATTTATGTGTTTGCATGTTGTGGAAATGCAGGCCTGGATCAATGTCAACCTGGGGTCACTTGTGGGGACTTTCTTCTGTTTTAATATTGGAGGGACTCTGCAAATGCAAAAAATGAAATGGTTCTCACAAACCATTTCAGCAAAGTCTGCTCTCCAAAACGATGCTCCTTCCATTTGGAGCTTTACTGTGTGCTCGAACAGTAGCTTCTATCCACATATGGGGTATCGTTGTAGTCAGGAGAAATTGCAGAGTTTGTAGGTTCCATTTTCACCTGCTACTATTGTAAAAATCTAAAATGTGGGGATAACGTAAATTATTTTTTTTTTTGTGCAAAATATTTTGTTTTTATTTTGTGCTTTAATTACTGTGAAATATCTGAAGGGTTTAAAAATTTCCTAAATGTAGTTTTGATTACCTTGAGGGGTGCAGTTTTTAAAAAGGTAATTTTATGGGGAGTTTTCTGACCTATACCGTAGGCACCTTGGAACCACTTCACATTAGAAGTGATTTTTAACAAAATAGATTTTGTAAACATTGTTGTCAAAATGAAAAATTGCTGGAAAACATTTAACCCTTCTACATTTCTAAAAAAAATATAAAAAAAATAATAATAATTCTGTTGTAAAGTGGACATGAGATAAACGGTTCTTGGTCATATGACTCTAAATAATCAATGTCTGTTTAAGGGCATACAAATTAAGGCCCTGTGCGCACTTACCGGATTTTGCCGCAGATTTTCTGCGGATTTGCTGCATGTTTCGCTGCAGAAAATGTTCATAACATCTCTGCAGTTAATCACCAGCAAAACCTATGAGAAAAAAAAATCCTGTGCGCACTGGGCGGAATTTGACAGCTGCATGTTTTGCTCCGGGATTCCCGCAGCAAAAACAATTGCATGTCACTTCTTTTCCGCACGTCGCTGCGGGATTTCACTCCATTGACTCCAATGTAATCGTGAAATCCCGCAGAGAATAACGCAGGCAGCAAATTCTGTGCGGTTCACTGTGTTTTCCTGCGTTATCTCCTCCGGTATTTCGCGGTTTACCTCCGGTAATGTACATCGCTTGTCTGCGGTTTGCAGGGAAGTGATGTCATTACAGGAAGAGGAAGCAGAGCAGAGAGTAAACACACACAGATCACACA